>NW_016231884.1:0-1217 GCF_001687245.7 Rhagoletis zephyria | reverse complement strand
ATGGACAGAATTTTACCAATAACATAGCTTCGGTAGTTCTTTAAACTACGTAGACGCTGTCAAAATTTTGCTTAAATATCTAAAGGGATATCAAGGATAAGCGATTGAACTGATGGATAAATNGCTTCGGTAGTTCTTTAAACTACGTAGACGCTGTCAAAATTTTGCTTAAATATCTAAAGGGATATCAAGGATAAGCGATTGAACTGATGGATAAATTTTGTAAAGCAATTGTCTTAACCGTTGTAAAAGCATGTTTATAAATCAGAGGCTTTCCTCAGGAATGGTTGTTGCAAATCGATATGCTACTCAACAAATTTTCAAATTTTAATTTTTTCTGAGACAAGGCTAGCCTTTTTTTGTGAATCTTATTATTATTATTGTTACGAAGACAATAAGTATTAGTATTTGAAAATAATTTCTGACAACACTTCACCAAGAAATTTTCAAACTACTACGGTGCCAGGGGACAAAGTGAATATTCTCTATGAAAATTACATATGAAATATACATATGTATGTATTTATAATGAGATCTGTACTATAGATATATAAATTCGAAGACTAAAAATAGTCAGCTTTCAAAAAGTTTTAAAAATAATAAATAGAGCAAAACAATCAAATAACTAATAAAAGGAAAGCGAGTTGATAAAATCGGGGTAATAAATAAATAAATGTATGCCCGTAATGTGAATCTGTTGTTTATTATCTGAAATTTTTTTACATACATACATATTTAAAACAGCCAACTTAGTTGCATCGTAAAGCTAAGTTAAAAGTAGTTTGCATTTGCCATAAATGCGACTATGAATAGATGTAACGTTTTGTTCGACACTTAAATTGGAGTTGGAGCTTAATTAGTTTTTACATATGTATGTATGAATACACATACATATATGTGCATATGTACCTATATTTTGGTAGGGTTGAAATCAGCACAAAAAGTTCTATCGAGCCAAATTTTGGTTTTTGCAACGCTAAATTGTTGATATTCTAGACTTGTGTATGTGCACAGAACGACCTCGGACGAAATTCTGATTAAATCCTGCAGTACGGGAAGCGTATGGTGCTACGGGGCGTATACGTTTAATATGCAACTACGGGTATATGAGCACAAGGGTTTTTTTCATTTTATATGTACCTGAGCGCACTTGTGCTATAACTTTGTGCACATAACGGTTGTTTGTAACAGCCAAAACGGATCGAGATAGATATAGA
>NW_016231883.1:0-1217 GCF_001687245.7 Rhagoletis zephyria | reverse complement strand
AATGCAAAATCATACATTTTTCAAAATTTTCTAACACTTCGCTACACCAACGAAAGCATAATTCTGTTCGACAGAAAATTCGATACTCGCACGCTTGCATAGCTCATAATACGAGTTCAAAATCACAATCAGTATCAATTTGGAGTAAATAAGCTCCAGGAGTTACTAAAATATCGCAGTTTTTTATTTCTGAAGCTACCGTTAAAGTTGGTTTTTTTTTGAAGAAGTACACATATCAAGTTCCGTTAAGATATCTCAATTTTTGCTCGAGTTATCGTGTGCACAGCCAAACTGACGGACGGACAGACAGTCACCGCTTAATCGATTTCTCTTTTCATTCTGACCATTTATGTATGTATATATTTGTCTATATCTATCTCGATTCGTTTTGCTGGTTTCAAACAACGGTTATGAGAACAAAGTTATAATACCCTTGTGCACAAGTGCGCTCGGGTATATAAATGCCTTTGTATAGTATACATATCGTCGTTTAAAGTACAAAACCGCGTATCAGCAAACCCTCGTATGTGAGGTTACCCAAATTCTATAGGCGAGAGTAAAACTTGTCTTATTTCAAAACGGTTCTCTCTTTTATCCCTAGTTATATCTTCGAGCTTGTCCCCCGTTTTGTTGTCTGCGCCTTGATGTTGCCACACAAAGAGGTACCTACAGTTTTACGCCGACTCCAATAGGCGATTGTATTTTTATGAGAAGCTGTTTTTCATGGCAGAAATACATTCGGAGGTTTGCCATTGCTTGCCGAGGGAAGACCGCTGTTAAGAAAAAACCTTTTTTCTATATTTTTTGCGATGTTTCTTTGTCCAGGACTTGAAGCCGGGCCCTGGGGAGTGGTAGCCCCCACTGCTAACCACTACACCACAGCGGCTTATATCGTAAGTATCGATTTTTTAGTATGAATGGATAAAGGCTTGATGTCAGGAGCTTCCGGTGAGCAAATATCTTTTTTGGCACAAATGTCATTTACGAGGTTTTGCAGAACCACGTTACGCGGCTTTGAACTTTAAACGATGATTTGTATGTACATATATCTATATAGATCAATAAACATTAAATAAATAAAGGAAAATTAGCCAAAACTGGTCAAAATATCGCCAACCTTAATTATTACATAGACAAGGGTACATACATATGAATGTAAAATACATATGAATGGGTGTAGCTAGATCTTTTTTAGACTTGTTGGGAAAGTATATGTA
>NW_016231882.1:0-1217 GCF_001687245.7 Rhagoletis zephyria | reverse complement strand
CATAGTCTGGTGTAGACTTGTATCAGATTCCATAAAATTGTAGTGTTATGAGCACAATCACGTATAATG
Organism: Rhagoletis zephyria; assembly: GCF_001687245.7. Classification (NCBI taxonomy): domain Eukaryota; kingdom Metazoa; phylum Arthropoda; class Insecta; order Diptera; family Tephritidae; genus Rhagoletis; species Rhagoletis zephyria. The sequence continues at coordinate 1,148 of NW_016231882.1, read as the reverse complement.
TGCAGATATCTTATCAGATTTATATGTTGCAAAAAATCTAATTGAATTATAGGAAAATATATAGTCAAAATCTTAAGACNTTATAGGAAAATATATAGTCAAAGTCTTAAGACAAAGATTTCAAAAGATATTTTACAGATGTTAGTTTCGCTTTATTTCAATAGAATAGTTATTAAAATTTAGCAGTATAATGCTCAATACGCAATTGTTCATGAAAAGACTTTCTTAAATATATGTTATTATTTATTAAAGGCCTGCAAATGTTGAACTATAAAACATAGCGGCATGTGTCACATCATGCAGGTGCCAGTTCATATTATGCCGCTCATACATGTTTCACAATAGCATATGAAGACACTGTCGAATAATTGTAATCAAATCATGCATCAAATCTATGCATGTCAACACAAGCAACATATGCGACACATGCGACATCGGCGGCATTATTAATTACATTTTATATACGGGAAGAGATTTTGTAAATTTTTTAAGCACCTATTATAGTAAAATGCATTAAAGAATTGTCTAATTAAAAACCTGTATATATTTGCATCTAAGGCAGGATCAAACCGTATTAAAAATATGCTACAGAAGCACAACAGCGAACAACAGCTTAGCTAAGTAGCAACGACATGCTAAAACAGTATACTTGAGATGGAATGACATGGCATAACACCTTGTTTGAGTTGACATGACATGGCAATGCATGAAATTTTTGAAAAAGACATTTTTACAGAAAATGTTGAATTTGGCAGTTCTTTATTATTTATTGCTAAAATGAAATGAGAATAGTTATCCAGTCAATAAAAAATTTTAAAANGTTCTTTATTATTTATTGCTAAAATGAAATGAGAATAGTTATCAAGTCAATAAAAAATTTTAAAATAAAACAACCGGTATGTGAACAAAGTTATAATACCCTTGTGCACAAGTGCGCTCGGGTATAAAGAAAAGCACTGGCCACGTTACACTTATTTATTAGGTAATTGTGCAACGAAGTCAGCTATGATTTCTTTTTTTTCCATTTTGGAATCAGTATGATATCGACAATACTAAGAAAACATGTTATATATCCGTTTGGAAAGGGTACTTAATTATCCATAAAACAACTTTTTTAGTTTTTCACTGGCTACGTTACACTTAACATT
>NW_016231881.1:0-1217 GCF_001687245.7 Rhagoletis zephyria | reverse complement strand
TCAAGAGTGTGCTCGGTGTGTGGGGCTGTCACGGCTGCGACTGCTGCTGGCTGCGCAGTAGTAGCAGATTGTGTCGTTACTACCACCACCACCACCTATTGTTTTGACATGTTTTCATGTGAGGCATGTGAGGCGTTCAAGCTGCCTCGGTGGAACACACTGAATAAAGCTGCTGTTGCAGTCAGTGTGGAATGGGAAGAGGGAGGATGGAGTAAACACAGTGTGCAAGACACTGTGTGTGCGTCTTTTTCATGCAGTAGTGTCCGCCACTGCGACCACCTTTGATGATCGAAGTCGAGCGTGATTTAATTGTGCATGTATTTCGGTGTGTTTTCCGCTGCTGCTGTTGTCTTCTGATGCTGTTGCGTGCTGCAGGGGCAGTTGTAATCATCATAAGACGCCGTGGTGGTGGTGGTGGCATTAGTAGTGGACCTACCAGGAAGAAAGGAAAGATGTGGAAAGAAGAAGCAAAAAGAAGCAAAAAGAAAGGTCTTTTGCCTGTATATGGCGGCGAGAACAAGGTTTCTTTCTGCTTCTTTCCTTCTTTCTTCATCAAAGCTAGCGATATCGCATCGACCATCATCATCAGCTTAAGCTCATTCTCCGGCTGCCGCCGCCGCTGATGGGGGTTCACCGCTGAGTTTTACTCGTCTTTTACTCGTCATCAGATTGTCCGCTTTTAAAGCCACGCTGTCACCACCACCACCACCACCACCGTCTGACGGCAACTTGGCCGCTTTCTCATTCTCTTCCGAGTGTCAACTCGCTTTTTAAACTTTTTTGCTATTAAACTCTTGGCCTGGCACTGAGAAAGTGGCCGCTGCTGTAGCACAGGCACTCAGGCACACTTGTCTCATTTCTTCAACTCGTGCATTGTCATCGATCGATTGGCGTTGCTGCTGCTGTTGCTGCCACTTCTGCTTATCNCTGAAGCCGCTATCTCACTGACTGACTATTTGTTCAGTTCAGCAAAGCTCTGCCACCACTCGCTTGCTGGACACATCACTGCAGTTCTCTTGTCTTTTCTAACAGTTTTCTCCCACACCGAGTAAGTGCCTTCAGCAGCTCGATTTGTGCCTCTTTTGGTACCTTCTTCTTTCTTTTACTTCTTTCTTCACCACTTTATTCCTCTCTCTCTCTCTCCTTACTACTGCGACTTCCATTGTGGCTCAATTCTGTCGGCGGTTTCTGGTCGCATTTTTTGCTGAACTACTTTT
>NW_016231880.1:0-1217 GCF_001687245.7 Rhagoletis zephyria | reverse complement strand
CGTTATTTTGGCGGTTAGGGCTCGATATAGTATTTTCTAATGTTTAATTGAAAAAACATTTCATTTTTAATCTTACGTACGCCGCAGGAGGGGGATCAATTAAATCTTACAATTTATTACGTGAGGGGAGGGGGGGTTCAAAACAGGCGAAAACTCCCTTACGTAATATATGGACAGCCCCTAAAGATAAATGTGATAATGAAGATATATATATATATATATATATAAAACAAAGTCGTGTTAGTTACACTATTTATAACTCAAGAACGGCTAGACCGATTTTTATGGTATTTGTGTTTTGAATTTTTCTACCTTCCGAATAGCGGAATAGCTATAAAAACAATTGCTAGGTGGCGCTGGAGTCGAGTTATTAGTAAACCTCGTATTTATGGTCCGATTCGCCTCATATTTTAGATATGTATTGATAATAGGAAAAACAATATCATTGCAAAAAAAGCCGCCAGATGGCTTTGGAGTCGAGTTATTACTAAAAATCGTGTTTACGGTCCTCAGATTCAAAATATGTATTGATAACAGGAAAATGTATTCTTTCGAAAAAAAATCGCCGTCAGGTGGCGCTGAAATTGAGTACATACATATGTATTNTAGATATGTATTGATAATAGGAAAAAGAATATCATTGCAAAAAAGCCGCCAGATGGCTTTGGAGTCGAGTTATTACTAAAAATCGTGTTTACGGTCCGATTATCCTCAGATTCAAAATATGTATTGATAACAGGAAAATGTATTCATTCGAAAAAAATCGCCGTCAGGTGGCGCTGAAATTGAGTACATACATATGTATTGTAACTAAAAATCGTATTTATGCTCGAATTTATTTCATGATGGAATTATAAGAATTCACATATCGATGGTCCTCTGCAATAACGACACAACTCAAAATTCAAAAAATCAAATCCCTTATTACTGTTAAGAGGCTCATGNTATTGTAACTAAAAATCGTATTTATGCTCGAATTTATTTCATGATGGAATTATAAGAATTCACATATCGATGGTCCTCTGCAATAACGACACAACTCAAAATTCAAAACATCAAATCCCTTATTACTGTTAAGAGGCTCATGTCTATAATCCTTGGTTAACCCATGTCTAATTAACTAAAGTAAGTAGTAAAGATCATACATGAATAAGACAACGATTAAAGTCATGAGCCACTTAACAATAGTACGAGTTTTTATTTTTTGAATTTTGAAT
>NW_016231879.1:0-1217 GCF_001687245.7 Rhagoletis zephyria | reverse complement strand
AATCGGAAGGGTAAAATAATATTGTGTTATTAATTCAAAAATAAAAAGTCTAATTTCACTGACGAAGGGGGGGGGGAGATCTATCCCCTGCCCTGCGGGTTTATGTCCTCGGGAAGACAAAGGCTGACATCACCGCCGTCCAAGAAATGCGTTGGACAGGGCAAGGCAAGGTAAGTGTAGAGCTTTGCGATGTCTACAACCGTTGCCACGAAAAAGAGCGCAAATTTGGTGTTGGATTTGTAGTGGGAAAGAGACTCCGTCGCCGATTAGTGGCGTTCATCCCGGTGGATGAACGTCTAACCACAATCTGCATCAAAGCTTCAACATATCGTTCATATGTACCCTCGCCCAGATGGACGAGCTTGACGATTTCAATGCAAAGGTCCGTAAGAAAGGGATCTTTGGCCCCATTGTCTGTACGTCAGCCTCCGTGACGAAACGACTGATAACAGACTGAGACCCGAAACTGGGCCCGAAATATGGTATTCTGTAGTACCAAGTTCAAGGCTGTATTCAGATCGAAAAACGAGAAACCAAATCGATCCTCTTGTGATAGACGGAAGGCACACTTCCAGTGTTTTAGACCTCCGTATACTCAGAGGTCAAAACACCGACTCGGATCACTATTTTGCTGCAGCCAAGATACGTACCCGCCTGTGTGCAACAAAAAATGTGCCCCCAATAATGCAAGGAAAGCTTATTCACCACTCTACACACACGCCTGCTCTCTAAGAACACTCTTCAACAAACCGACATACGCGAGCTGTGGAACCACATTTCCTGCTCATTAAATATCGCCGCCGAAGAAGTTGTCACGATGAGGAACGTCAAGAAGCTGCAGAGAAAAAATGCCGCCTACAGTGCTACCCAGCGATCCCTGCAGGGAGCTGAAGAGGAAAGCGGGACGTATTTGCCGCAATAAGAAGAGAAAGGCCGAAAATTGCGAAAAAGTATTTAACTGCGCCACCAAAGAGTGTGGCTAGCGCGCAATTATTTAGTACAGCTCAGAGCTGCAAAACTATCGATGATTGGACCATTCGATATTTTCGATAGTTTTGGGCTTCAAAAAAATAACACGTTGCAAGTCTAAATTTTTAACAATTTGCAAAACCGAGGAAAATTCAAGATTTTCGAGTAATCACAATTTCGAGCTTTTTAATTTGATTTGTTAGAAAATTTTTGAGTATGCACTTTTGTAGTTTGAAGCAGCTAGGGCT
>NW_016231878.1:0-1217 GCF_001687245.7 Rhagoletis zephyria | reverse complement strand
CACTCTCTCTCTGCTTGACCACTTGCTGTGTTTGGTATTCTCTGTGATTGAGTTCGCTATGAGTGCCCATGTTCNACTGGGGTGGTCTGATTTGGCCAAGTGCAAAGTGCATGATTACAGTTTTGGATATAATTGTTGTAGTACCAGAGTTGGCTGATTGTTTTGTAGTGTGTGTGTGTGTTTGCTTACTTATTAACTGCACTACTGCCAGTGATATTGTAGCACTCTCTCTCTGCTTGACCACTTGCTGTGTTTGGTATTCTCTGTGATTGAGTTCGCTATGAGTGCCCATGTTCACCGCATGTTTTCATGTTGAGGACTACTTCGGTTCTTGACCTGAAACATGGAAGGGGATATTTTACCAGCAGAAGTAGCAGAATCAGCAGCACTAACATCGCTTGGCACTCTGCGCTCACCTTTTTCCGATTCCTTCTCGCTTTCACTTTAGCGGACACAGAAAAAGACCGTGTTGAGCTCACGGTTGCTTTCGGTGCTGCGTGTTAATTAGATGCGAGATTGGAATGTTCTCTCTCTCAATCTCTTTTTATTGCCCGGTGTCATTCACACCGTTGCCCGTAAAGTGAAAGAAGTGTGCTCGGGAATTAACCCGAGCCAAAGTGAAAGAGGTAGTGAGTGAAGCGAGTAATCCGGAGACCAGTTTTTTCGCTTCCCACTTTTTCTTCTTTTTCTTCTTCTTCTTTTCCTTCACTTCTGCACAGTTTTTCGACCTTTGGTTGTTGCTGCTGCTCTGATTTAACTTATGGTGCTTTTTATGATCTGAATGAGTGAGGGAGCCTCCTAGTGATTTCTGCGCGTGAACCCTTGAAATTATTTACTCGCAGGATAGAGCAGATGGAAAGTACTCTTTCCATTAAGTTTGTGCTGTTCACTGTTTATCAGTGTCAACACCGGAGGCGAACAAAACTGGATTAGAGATTTTATGGTGATGTGTGGATGGATGGATCACACGTGTCAGGGATACTAATCAATCAGCAGGATGAAAGAAGGCAGCAACAAAAAAAAGAAAAAGCTAATCAATATTCAGTCAAGCGGTAGAATCGGTTTGCGGTGTTTTTTCTTCAGCACCAGCAACAGCACCTAGACAAGTGCACAAAATTTTTGCTTTAATTTAAAAAAATACATTTTACTGACTAATAAATTAAAAGTTAGAGAGAGTGGCTACACTCGGCTGGGGATTTGCTACACAGCCAGTTGTT
>NW_016231877.1:0-1217 GCF_001687245.7 Rhagoletis zephyria | reverse complement strand
ATAACACAAATTTGCGTTATTGCCGTTTGTGTTATTTCACCCCCCCGCATGGAATTGAATGCATTTTTCCCCTGATATATTGGTAGAGATCTAACTTAAAAATTGGAAAATAGAAATTGAGAGTTGCCACCTGTTTGAAAATTTCGGTTAAATTAAAATGATAAGATAAAGTAAATACTGCGGTATGGCTGTCAAAAAAAAGTTTAAGAAGGCTTACAGCGGAAAATATATTTGTGGCAGGATGCCACCTGTTTGAAAAATGGTATGCAATGAAATTGATAAAATACGCCAAATACATATAACAATGTGGGTATCAAACTAAGGTGGCTTCAGAAAGCTTAATCGAAACTATTTTTGAATAAGGTTGCCACCTGTTTGAAAAATTGTGTACATTTAAATTGACAAAATAAGCCAAATATAACAATATGGCTATCAAGCGGAAGTATTTGAGAAATAATTGATTTAGAAATATTTTCAACTAGCAAATGGCAGCGCCCACAGAGTATTTTTTTTTTATTATTTACCCCTTTCACAACATCTCAAACTATTAGCTAATACTGTCGTATGAGTAAAGTAGGCAGACTTTTTCAAATTGTATTTCCGTTTTTTTTTTATGGAAGTTAAATATACGGTAATTAAATATTTGTTCAAACTTTAAAGAAAGTGCGCGATATGTAGATTCAAGTTGTAAGATTATAAATTAAATTTACATGTAGAAAGTCGATAATTAGGGTAATCTATTAAAATACAAAATGCACTTTAGTAAGGATTAGACATGGATTAGACAGGGATTAGAGACATGAGCCATCTAACAGTAGTAGGCGTCTTTATTTTTTAAATTTTGAATTGTACCATTTCTGCCAAAGGTCATCGATATGTATACTCTATAGTCCTCATATGTACTCACATTACAATTTTCAATGCTCCACAAGCTCAAATCGTTTTCAATATCAGCACTACGATTCTTCTAACAGCCCACCCAGCTTGCTACATACAATACTAAGGCAAGTAACGTCGCATCATACATACATATCTACACTAACACTTATGTATGTAGGTACTTTGCTTATAATTTTTCATGCTAATATTTATTTTAATGCATGCGTTTACGATTCACTTGTACAATAGGCATACATAGCCAAATAAATATGTATGTATGTATGTATGAATGTATATTAGAGTCCAGCGCAATTGTATTTGCCGCATTTCATTCAATA
>NW_016231876.1:0-1217 GCF_001687245.7 Rhagoletis zephyria | reverse complement strand
TATTAAGTAATAACAAAATAAAAATAAATATTACATTTCAGTCCATAAATTACATAAAACCATGGATTCATTACATAAACAACTGGGACATTGTCGATTGACGTAAGTTTTATTTTTAATTTTTTTCAGTGTCCTTTCTGTAATGTATTGTGACAGCATTGAACTGTCAAAATGATGAAATAAAAACACTTGAATTCTTATTGTGGAACAGAATGAACACGTTTTTCCTCTAAGACATTTTATGGCGACGAGATTAAAGAACCATCGTGCGAATTAAAATAATCTTTTTTTGTCGAATAATTGGAAATGATTGAAACTCCAATTCAAAATAAAAAAGAGGAATTATCGTTAAAAAGAGAGTCAAGTCAGTTGTCGACGAGCAAAAACAAAGAAAAACGTGTGGTAGACATAACCTGTAATCGAGGTGTTAATATCGAAATGTCGAACAGCTATATTGGAATGATAGAACCATTTGTTCCTGGTGGTGATTTTTCTGGATATAAGGATAGAATGGATCAATTTTTTATCTGCAATGCAATATCAGAACAACTAAAGGCACCACTTTTCATCACCATGTGCGGAGCCGAAGTCTATGAGCTGTGCAAAAAGCTAACGACACCTCAATTGCCAAGTCAAAAAACTTACGTGGAATTGATGAGAATTTTAAATGAATATTACCAGCCCAAGAGAAATAAGCGTTCGGAGAGATACAAATTTTTCAATGCCATGCAGCAAGAAGGTGAGACGATTTCTGACTATATTGTGAGGTTAAAATTTTTGTCTCAAGAATGTGAGTTTGGCGATTTCATTACAACGGAACACGCTAAAGATGTCGCTTATTTACAACAAAAGCATCTCAATGAGGAATTATTGGATCAGCTTATAAGAGGTCTTAAAAGCGAACGAATCCAACAAAAACTAATGGATGACCTAACCTCAAACTTTGATAAAGCATGTGAAATCGCATTGCAATTGGAATTAACCAAAAAAGGTCAAATCGAAATGCGTTCGAATTCAGTCAATAGTTTGAAAAATGAGACTAACGCTAATAGAGACAAAAATGTGACAACAAAAAAGTCTGAGTGGAAACAAAAAAGTCAGAAAGCGGCACAGAAATCAAAGAAGTCATCGGATGAGAGTCAAGCACAGAAGTTCAGTAAGTGCAATAGTTGTGGAAGAAAACATGATGAAAAGAAATGCCCAGCAGTCAACTGGGA
>NW_016231875.1:0-1217 GCF_001687245.7 Rhagoletis zephyria | reverse complement strand
TTTGTGCAAAACTCGCGAAAATTCCGCAAATTTTCATCAAAATTTTCAACTTTTTAATCAGTTTTTTAGAATTTTTTTGAGATTGTAGTTTTGCAGCCCATTAAATTCTAGTTCGGATTAAGTCAAAAATCGTGTTGATTTTTGAGAATTTTTTTTTGTTGAAGGTGTTTTGCATTTTTTCCATATAAAGTATTTTCGAAAAAAATTTATTGTACGGAAGACGGCGTGAAAAAAAATCCAAAAATCAACGGTAATTCCTAGCTACTTAAAACTTGCACTTTCTTATAATAAAATATATTGGGTTACAAATCTGCATACTCAAAAAATTCTAAAAAATCTGATTAAAAAGTTGAAAATTTTGATGAAAATTTGCTGAATTTTCGCGAGTTTTGCACAAGGTTTAGGAATCATATTTTTGTTTTTTGTTGTTGAATGAACTAAATTTTAATAGAAAATTGGCAGAAAGATATTAGAATAAAAATTGTTGCATATATTGCGAAAAATTTGCTGTGCCAATACTTTGTTCCGGCAGTGTATATAAAAACGAGTTATTTTAAAGCAAATAACAAAACCGACTTCAATTATCATATAAAAATTTAATTATCGTTTATTTCTTCCGGTCCAATTATCGGCTCTAAAACAAAATTAGTATGGCACCACCCTTGAGGTACCAACTTGGCGATGAAAAAAGAATTATCGAAATCGGTTAACGTGGTCCAAGTTATGCGGTAACATACATAAAAAAAGTATATATATATTCCGACGAACTGATAACCTCCTCTTTTTTTGAAGTCGTTTAAAAAATATTCCGAGGAATTGATAACCTTCTCCTTTTTTTGAAGTCGGTTAAAAATCAATTGGATTCTTTAGCTATTTAAAACTTGCACATTATTACCCTGGATTTTAATGAGCTATTTAACTGCATACTCAAAAAAAAATTCTAAAAAATCTGAATAAAAAGTTGAAAATTAGCTGGAACTTTGCTGGATCAAAACTGATCAAAATGTTGATGACTTAATCAGCTGATCACAAGTTTATGTATGTATGGCATTTGTATTTTACATCTACATTTACACAAATATACAGAATAACATCAAACTATAACAAATTGGGAGTATAATAAATATTTATTATTAACAATAATGCAGTTTTTTCAGCGATTTTAAATTTCCGACAGCATAAACTTAGTATCTTAGCAGAGTATCTGTACGAATCTT
>NW_016231874.1:0-1217 GCF_001687245.7 Rhagoletis zephyria | reverse complement strand
ATCGAGAGGCATTCATTACTTAATTATACCACTTTTTTATTTTTGGAAACAAGGTCACATTGCAGATAACGAATTTTTCGATTTTTGCCCACTTAGGCGGGTCGAAAACTTAATCTTTCTCAAATCTTTTGGTAATAGTGAAAATATATTGAATCATAGGGCTAACATCAAGCCTCTAAAATAACGGGTGATTTTTTTGAGGTTAGGATTTTCATGCATTAGTATTTGACAGATCACGTGGGATTTCAGACATGGTGTCAAAGAGAAAGATGCTCAGTATGCTTTGACATTTCNAAAATATATTGAGTCATAGGGCTAACATCAAGCCTCTAAAATATTAATCAATAATTTTAATTGCAAGAGCCCGCGCATTGACCCCCAAGTGACACGAAGAACACTTGTCGAATAAGACGGATTCTTGGTAAAAATTCAGGGTTAAGCAAAAGGTTTGGTGGATATAATTAGATAATTAATATGTAAACGCAAACGACAAAGTCCAGTGGCATCTCTAGCAGCCCTTAAATATGTGTTTACTCTCAAACTTATCTGTTTTTCAACCAAATTGTAATTGTTCTGTTGATAATTGCACTGGTCTTTAATCAAAAGAAGTAAGGAATAGGGTTCATATTTCTGGGATGTATTTAGGTCGCTGGTTCAAAATATACTAATCTGTTTTTCATATTAGCTATACTTTGCGAATTTTTGCAAATTTGGGAACAATTTCGGGAGCTATAATACAAAAACCTTTAGTTTTCATCATCGTGAAAAAATTTTATTCATGCAAATGAATATGGAAACACTCAACTAGCACAAATTGCACAAACACTAATTTGTTTACTTATTATTATGATGCGGTACAAAAATTGCAATCAAATGCAGTTCACAGTAATTANCCCTTCAAAGGATTTGTAACACCCCCAAAATCTGGATTTAAGGCCAAAAAACCGTTTTTTCAGAGTTTTCGTTGAAAAAAAAATCATTAAAAATCTTATTTTCAACCGTTTTTTTAATTCTCAACGGTTTTGGGCAGAGAATTGTTGAAACTTTCGAAATATATACAGTGTTTTGTTCATTTGAGAGGGGTATGAGATGTTTTTCACGCGAGAAGTTGAATTTTTTGAAATTTTTTTCGGTTTTTCCGGTTTCGACGTATTTTTTTTGCTAATTGACTAATTGACAATGAATGAACTTCTTTGGGCATGTGTCATCGAGAGGCA
>NW_016231873.1:0-1217 GCF_001687245.7 Rhagoletis zephyria | reverse complement strand
CGGTTTCGGCGTTGTGCCATCTTCAGTGTCATTTTTCGTTCTGGAGAACGAAATTCGTTCCATAATACATCATAGTTTTTAATGGTTTCCGACTTAAGTGATGGTTCGTTATCACATACCATAATTTTTGTTTTCGGAAACATGTTCAGCATTTCCATAATACCCACCTTCACATCAGGTATAGTTCGTGTTTGTAGTCTTTTTACCACTGCGAATTTGGAAAATTTGTCAAGGCACGTCAAAAATGAAGTCCTTGCAGTCGAATAAATGTCAACATGCAAGATTTCCCCTGGGTAAGTTGGAATTGGGGTTTCTCCAATCTNCTGGGGTTTCTCCAATCTTGTGATTGTCTGCTTTTCTATTATATTTTGATGTCAAACATGTCTTGCAAACCTTTATTAACTGTGTTAATCTCTTCTTGATATTTGGAAAAAAATAGTCATTTGTTATTTGTTTATAGTTTTCTTTTGCATTTCTGTGTGCCCTATTGTGTTCTGTTACCAAAATTTCTTCCTGATCATCTTTATTAGTTACATCGATCACAATCTTCCGAGTGTATACAAATCGAACTCCCGGAAAATTTCGTAACAATATTCCCTGTATTGATCCAAAAATTTCTTCCTCACACCAGATCGCATTGACCACATTAGGGTTAACAGTTTCCCTGAGCAGTCGAATTAAGTTCTGTTCGTCTATAAAATTTATTTCATATCGGATGTATCTCTGAAACAATATCTTCGTACTCTTTTCCTTGCCTTCCCGATTGTAAACCAAAATCTGGTTTCTAAAACTGTTGAGACACGTTTATTCCATTTGTATGGTATCCGACAAAGAAACCTCTGAATGCGAATAAGACTCGGTCAGATGATTCATGCACTGCCTTGACAGAGCATCCGCGACAATGTTCAAATTACCCGGTTTATAAAAAAACTTTGGAGCGAATTCCTCTATAAAAGCCCTCCATCTCTTAATCTTTGCATTAGGTTTCTTATCTGACATTGAAAACGTAAGAGACTGATGGTCAGTAAAAATATTTAGTCCTCTGCACCCATACAAATAATTTTTCAAACTTTTTATAGCCCACACTATAGCTAGTAGTTCTTTTTCGTTCACTGCATAGGTGGCCTCAGTTTTAGACAGTGTTCTTGACACAAATGTGATCGGGCGATCTCTAAATTAACTTTCATGTTCGCGTCATTCAGCAAAATCAAAATCTC
>NW_016231872.1:0-1217 GCF_001687245.7 Rhagoletis zephyria | reverse complement strand
TTTTTTTTTTTTGTATTTAATACTGATAATGGAAAGAGAGACAATCTTTCCTGAGCGCACTTGTGCACAAGGTTATTATAACTTTGTACGCATAACGGTTGTTTGTATATTTATATACTTACCAAAATGCTTAGAATGAAAAGAGAAGTCGATTAAGCTATGTCTGTCTGTTTATCCCATATTGGTCTGAAATCAAAAAGTGGGGCTCAAAATAGCGTAGCAACTAAAATTCTTTACCGATTTGATTGTTATTTTTTTCTCTTTAATGAAAGCTGATGAGATTTATCGAGCCCGGTTTGTTGAATTTGTATTTGTTTCTATTCAATTTTTTTTTTTTGTGAAAGTGCAGAAAAAGTAGCAATTTTGAAAAAAAATGGAGTCTAATTGAGCATATTATCGAAAATGTTTGATATCGGGAAGAAACAACCCTGCTTAGGTCCCATTTAACGGTGTTTTATAGAAAGGCAAAACCCGATATTTAAAACGTGAGCCGGCCATATGAAGCTCGGCTCCGACCGAACTTAGAATTCTTTACTTGTTCTTTTTATTTATTTTTTCATTACTTTTTTTTAAATTTAAAATTTCCATAGTAAAACCGCTTGCACGCGTATCGTGCTCGTTTATTTTGGCGTTTATATATTTCATTTATGTTTCCCCATTTTAATTTTTCAGCCTCTTTTCGCTTACTCATTTCACGCTATTTCTGTGTACAATACAAAACATACATACATGGGAGGTACATACATAGAAAGAAAATACAAAAAAGAAACTAGCTTTTTGTTGTCTTTGGTCTCATAATTAGTGCCCTAGGCCCCACTGCGAACGCCATGCGCGGAATTCAAAATGCCACTTTTATGCATATTTAAACATACATATGTACATACACTTGTGGTGAGCTGATTAAGCCAGGCGACATTTTGACTACTTTTGGCTATTTTGCCTTTATTTATTTAATGTTTATATCTTCTTTTGTACAAGTCTAGCACTTATATATATATATATATATATAGTGCCACACATAAATCCACATTTCAAACTTCATACAAAAATTATGACAATTTCAAAAAATGTTTAACATTTGCACCCAAAAATTTTAAACTTCTTATTTTGAATTTTGAGAAAAATTTTGGGTATGCAGTTGTGTAGTACATTAAATTTTAGTAGGTTACCAAGACGCTAGACGCTGATTTTTAATAAATTTAATATATTTTTAATAA
>NW_016231871.1:0-1217 GCF_001687245.7 Rhagoletis zephyria | reverse complement strand
TGGCCAATTTAAATTATTCTCCCTGGGGTAGATGGGATGTAGGTATGTACATTGGGTTTCCTCACTAAAAAACGTTGCGGTTTTTTCACTGTAATTATAAAATTGATTATATTCAAAGACTTCCGACAAAATGTTTGAAAGTCCATACCTCCAAAATCACATTATTTTGATTCCGTTGATCAATCATTTTCATGCAATGTAAATCTTCCAGACTTAAACTCTTCTACCATCTGAGATAATTTCTTGGAAACAGGTATGTATAAAAACTAATATTATTTATAATAAACTCCATTTTGGGTATTAAATGGTATTAAACGGTATTAAACCACAAACATCACGATGGTCGCCCAAGGGTCGTGTCACATAAACAGATGCGGCGAAATACTAGACAAATACAGCGGCTCCGATGGCTTGGTGATGTCTTACAAACGGACGCAAACTTTCCATCCTTAAAAGCATTTAATGTGGCACCCGTTGGTGGTAGCAAAGAAAAGGAGAGGATCCCTCTTCATTCGAAAGATCAAGTGCAGAAGAATTGGCTACACTTAGTATTTCGAATTGACCTTAGCTTGGCTGCGAACTGGTTTTTTAATTCGGACTAAATCGCTTAGGAAAATACAGTGCCAAACGAGAAGAGTAAGCCGTCTGAAAGATCTCAAGAATAATTGTTCTAATACAAAACCTATTTCTTTCATACCATCATATTTCTCTCAGGGCTTATGAACCAACAAATTTGTTTAAAAGCCTGCGAACCTCAACCCTACACCCTCGGGCATTCAAATGTTTCAAGTCATGATTTTTATATACAATTCTTTCTTAAATATCCTTAGCTTTAATAGTCCCAACGCCATTGCACTAAATATGTAATAGGGTCGCCCGTGAGCGCAGCGAATGTCACACTTATACTTATACAGTGAGCGTCAGAAATAAGTATACCCTGACTTTTTGGCGTTTTTGTTTATTTATATTTTCCATACCAAATTCTGCTCATTTTTTTTATAAAAATATACCTAGTTCATTCAACAGCAAAAACCCCAAGAATCAATTTTTAATTCATACAGAGCGAGGAATTATTCAAGAAATTTTCATCGAAGTTTTAGCCTTTTGATTCGATTTCTTAAAAAATTCTAAGTAAGCGGTTTTGCAGCCCACTAAATTTTAATACAAGTCGCTAAAAATTGCCGTTTATTTTTGAGATTTTTCTGTGAAAATTTATT
>NW_016231870.1:0-1217 GCF_001687245.7 Rhagoletis zephyria | reverse complement strand
AAGTTTATTCCTAACGTTCAGAATGAATAAAGAAATTCAGCCTTTATGTTTCATTATTCAATAAATTTCGTTTTACACTATACTTTTTGAAACTATTTGGAGTTAATTATTTTTTGTTTCTTAAAAGCAACCCTGCGTGCTTGGAAGGCNCATCAGATTTTTCACACTGCCCTTTGGAATTGATAGAAACTTGTAGGTAGCCAGTGACAGAAATCTCTATCAGTCTTGCCACTCAAATGATTTGTCAAATGATAGTCACTGTCATAACAAGCGAATGAGAAGGATTAGATTCATGAGAATGGCATCCCTCGGAACTAGTCGTATTCCGATCCGACAGATACCATTCGCACGAATCTAATCCTTCGCACTCGTTTATTCCGATAGCACGAATCTGATTAGATCCTTGCGGATGGCATCCGTCGGATACCGTAATAGGCACGAATAGAAAGGTTTTGTAATAAAACAGTCTTCTCGCTCCCACACATAAAATCGACTCCTTTACTTGTGCAGAATGCTGCTGACATTTTCTAGTTGTCTTAGTAGGTTTGTTCGTCGAGCAAAAAATTTGTACGAATTTGTACGAATTATCACGATTTTTGCCCAAATCGCGTTCGTGCAGACCAAAAAATTATCCAACACTCAAAAACTGTGAGAGCAAAGTGACAGTTCTCTTGGGGAGAAGTTGCAAATTCTTGCTGGAAAANGAACTAGTCCTATTCCGATCCGACAGATACCATTCGCACGAATCTAATCCTTCGCACTCGTTTATTCCGATAGCACGAATCTGATTAGATCCTTGCGGATGGCATCCGTCGGATACCGTAATAGGCACGAATAGAAAGGTTTTGTAATAAAACAGTCTTCTCGCTCCCACACATAAAATCGACTCCTTTACTTGTGCAGAATGCTGCTGACATTTTCTAGTTGTCTTAGTAGGTTTGTTCGTCGAGCAAAAAATTTGTACGAATTTGTACGAATTATCACGATTTTTGCCCAAATCGCGTTCGTGCAGACCAAAAAATTATCCAACACTCAAAAACTGTGAGAGCAAAGTGACAGTTCTCTTGGGGAGAAGTTGCAAATTCTTGCTGGAAAAAATTTTGCCAGCAAGAATTTGCAAACACGAAAAACATGTGGTGGTGGCGCATGNGACATTTTCTAGTTGTATTAGTAGGTTTGTTCGTCGAGCAAAAAATTTGTACGAATTATCACGATTT
>NW_016231869.1:0-1217 GCF_001687245.7 Rhagoletis zephyria | reverse complement strand
CGTCACCATCCCCGCGCCTGTGATACGCACGCGGTACACCATTGTACCCTCCGCATGCCTGAAGGTCTGGCGTANTATTCTCTTTTAGTGAGCGCATTTTGCTTATGCTCTGGCATTTTGACACTTTTCAGATTTTAGTCCAAAAAGATAAGGAATGAACCTAATAAGTATATATATGTATATAAAAATGAAATTCAAATTGTGGAGGCCCTTAGTGATGGACTTGGGGTCTTCACACCCCCCCTTTACTTCCTTCTGGACGCGTGATCGTCACCATCCCCGCGCCTGTGATACGCACGCGGTACACCATTGTACCCTCCGCATGCCTGAAGGTCTGGCGTATATTTTGTTGTCGCTGCAGCCGCTCTTGGATGACCCTTACCAGTTCCCTTGGTAGCGGGCTTGGGCCGCTAAAATTTCGCCAGTCATCTGGTGTTGCTGCTGGCTGCGCTGCATCTTCCTGCAATCATCTCTCGATCTCCTTAATCATCATCGGATCTGCTGGCTCTGTGTTTGTGCTGGCCAACTCCTCCAACAACTGCTCCAACCCGCGGTCTTCCTCCACCAACAGGGTGAGCGCATTCTCCTCTTCGCTTCCTTCATCGTAATTTCTGGTGTCAGCTGTCACTGTCGCCGCCGTTACGTCGCACAATGCCTGCGCAGGTGGTTGTCGCCACGATTCGGTGTTGTGTGACGCGTCGTTAAAATTTCGCATCGTCATTGTGATGCGCCGGACATACTCTATGTAACCCTCACCTGGGCGTTGGCAGTCCTCCTGTTCGATGTCCATGTCGCCCCTGCGTGGCTCGTCATAGCTGTCATCGGACACCTCGATCGCCGTGGGCGCCCTTATCATCTCGCCTAGATGCCACTCCNACCTGGGCGTTGGCAGTCCTCCTGTTCGATGTTCATTTCGCCCCTGCGTGGCTCATAATAGCTGTCATCGGACACCTCTATCGGCGTGGGCGCCCTTATCATCTCGCCTAGATGCCTAGGCGTTTGGCTACCAACCCCGTTGCTTGCTTCCGGACTTCTTGGCGTATAGCCGCTGCTATAGTATGATGCAGGACTCCAACACCCCACATCACTCGCGCAACTGTCTCCACCTTCGCGCACGTATATTTCGGTGCTGGCCTGACTTGCGTTGTCTTCGACACCTTCTCCTTCGCCAACGCCAGTATGTTGCCTGATCTCCGCTTCAGTCAGGCGGCGCAAAC
>NW_016231868.1:0-1217 GCF_001687245.7 Rhagoletis zephyria | reverse complement strand
GTGCTGTTTTGAGCACCACTGCTCAGGATGTTGGCAGTGGGTACGATCGTCTCCCTTCTGCAATAAGGTAGGAAGGCGGATCTTATCAACTCAGACGTCCAAGCGAGAGGATGGTTTTCATTTCGTCGCTCTTCCAAGACATCTTTTATTCGCCCCTTCGAGAATGGAAGAAGAGATGGATCATTAGATAATATGTGCGGACGCCTGTTGGCTGTCGAATTACGCAACGCTTAGATAGCAGGATTACTGGCTAACGTCGGGAACTAAATCGCCGACACAAAAAAGAACTTCCCCGATTGGGAGCACGACGGTAAGCCGTACCTAGACGGTATTTTGCAACAACGCAACATAGTGCGGGCAAGCTCAGCACATACTGAGACTACATAAAAATTCGCAATATTTTTTATTTAATTCCTCTCCGCTAAAATGGGGTTTGTGTTATTTTTTGGTTTACACTTTGTGTAGCTACATATTAAAACAGTGAATTGGGATTATTACAGCTCATTCTTTTCGTCAAAAGCCGTGATCTCCTTGCAGGGTGTTGACTGTAATGTCGCTCCAAGAATAAAATTATTCGGTACAGGGTGTCAAATTATGCACAACACAGGGCGTTAAGCATGAGTAGGTATTCTAAAATTATAAACTTCACATTTCTTGGTGTTCGGTACAAACACACAATCTGTGAATACCACACAGGTACAAAATGTATACAGCAAAGACATATACCAGATTAATTTTGCTACTTTTTGAAAGGTGGCCGCGGAGGTGTGTGACAACAGATTGTCTTAGCTAGTAAAAAAGAATAAATTGTTAAGCCTGCAGGGTGAAAACGATGATTCCATTCCGTTAGTTTCCGTGCATGATGCATTTCCGAACAGCTTCTTTTACAATTTACGCAACAATCAAGGGTTTTTACGTATTAATAAAAATTAGCTTTCTATGTTTTTGCAACAATTGCAATTGTTCCTCGATTTTTACGAAACTAAGTAGAAATAACAGAGCGTAGTCAAAAAATAAATTAAATAAAATTAAGCAAAGCTATTAAATTCCCTAATACCTCTTTACTCTACTTATTTGTTGGTGCTAAAACCATTTTTCGTCTTCTCCAGTTGAGCACAAGATGTACTCGGGCGTCACAACGGTTTTATACAAATCCTAGAATACCGGGGCGATTTGTCGTTTGCGCCAACTATCGCAGGCTAAAAGCCTGATTATGG
>NW_016231867.1:0-1217 GCF_001687245.7 Rhagoletis zephyria | reverse complement strand
GTATTTGAATGTCACGTCCGTCACATAATGCAAACAATTGTTATTTTTTGGAAGAAAACACATCTTGCACAGTGTTAAAAAAGCTGGCGAAAGTAACGCTATGACACAGGCGAATATGTGCGAATTGCTTTTAAATATTTATATACTTTTCGTTTAGAAAACAAAACCGTTGTTTTTGCGTTAGTCCATAGTTGTTGGCTCTGTTCTTACACACATATATGTATGACCACTTTTATTATTTTATCATTACCCAATAAATATTTTGGCGAATNCATTACCAACCTTAGTTTTCGAACGTTCGTAGAGTATATTGGAAGTACACTCGAAATTTTAAGGCGGGTTCACCGCTCGGGTCCGGACAACTTTTTATTTGTTCTCAAAACTTTTTTGCCGGAGAGTGTACTGAAGTGCGGTTCACCGTTCAGTTCGGCACATTTTATTTTGTTCTGAAGCAAACAGCTGATGATATTGTTGCCTACATATGATTTTGAGGGCAAAAAACATATGCGATTCGCTCATTGTCTCATTGAGACAAAGTGGGAAAGGAACGCGTCATAATTTAAACTATGAAAAAAGTTCCCCTAACTTATCTGCTATTCTGAAATGTATCATATATCTGTTTGTGATCGCCGATGATAAAGCGAGGGGAAAACCAAGCTATTCTGTTACGGATACAAAGAAACCATTACTTCGCTTGTCAGTTGTAGGTTTGACAGGTAACAGCTTAATGAAAAGTAGAGTACGACTTGAAAATAAGGTACTTTTCAATGACTCAGATACACAGTGGAGATGAAGTGTCCGAACAAGCATTATGCCGCCGTTAGGTGTTAAAATTTTTTGTGTTTATAAAATCCGATTTTTTGAGAAATAAAGTTAGTTTAGTTGTCTAATAAGGTGTATTTGTGTATTCAAGCTCAACTTGTCACACCCGTCACAATTGAATTTGGAGCGTATAATCGATAATTTCCAGTAGAGGTAAGCAACTTTGGCATAAATGTCAAAAATGTTTGTACAGACAACGAACTATTTAAAACCATAAGCAGACGACATAATTAGCAGAAAAACTCTATTACAAGCTAGTAGTAGCTAATTTGGTTTGCGTACTCATCACACCCGTCACAGTTGTTTAAAACTTATATAACTATAACTCGTTTGGATTAAATTATTTTTTAATTTTTTTGAAGTGAAACTTCTTTAGCGGCGGTTGGTTGGTTGGG
>NW_016231866.1:0-1217 GCF_001687245.7 Rhagoletis zephyria | reverse complement strand
ATTTAATGTTCGGCTCCGCCCGAACTTAGACTTTCTTACTTGTTTTCCACTTATGTTTGTTTATTTATTTTTAAGAATTTTCAATAAAATAAAGTTCATTCTCAAAAAAAAATCCACATAACTCCAAGTTTGAAACTTTGTAGAAAACTAAAAAAAATCAATAAATTTTTATCCAAATTTAAAACTTATTTTCTCAGGATTTTTTGAGTATATAGTTTTAAAGCCCTTTCAATTTTATAGCAATAATGTGCAAGTTTCAAGTGGCTAAGAATTTTCGTTATTGCGTTTTTCTTCCATATAAAAATTTAGTTGTGTTTAAAAAGAATCAACGATAATTTTAAGACTCTTGAATGGGCTATAAAGCTGTATAATCAAAAAAATTTTAAAACTTCTGAGTAAATAAGTTTGAAATTTTTACGAAAATTAGTTGCATTTTTTTTAGAATTCTACAAGGTTTTAAATATGGGTTTATATGTTTTTTTTAATGAACAAATCACAGCTTCAAACTTAGCCCATATAATTTTAGTCTAATGAAGTGCAATTCTCAAACGGCTAAAAAATCGCTTCGATTTTTTAAGATTTTTTTTTTGTGACGGATTTTTGCACTTTTTTCAATGTAATCAAGAATTTCTTATGAAATAAAGTGCGGAAGACTGTTAGCAACAAGATTGCAAAACATCATTGCCAGTTTTTGTAAATTACACTTATTGTTTAAAAAAAAAAACCGCAAAAGCAGTCAAAAAAAAAATCTCAAAAATCAACGCNTTATGGGCTATAAAATGCATACCCAAAAATGTTCTAAACATTCAGATTAAAAGGTTGAAATTTTGCTGAACATTTGTTGAATTTTCTTAAATTTTGTATAAAACTTGGGCGGTATTTTTATAGGAAAATAACAAAACAAAAATTTTTTTGGATAAACGCTTCATATTTTGATCATTTGTTTGAGTCACTGTGTATATATACATGCATACATACGGTTATTATTTTAGAAGAAGAAATTTTATCGTTTTGGTTTTGGTTGTGTGGCAGCGCAATTTGTTACGAAATTGCTTAGTTTTGACCAGAAGAATCGTCGACAGAGAAAAGCTGAGGAGCTGTTAAATGGCGTCAGGAATGATGGGTATATGGTTGTGGCGACGAAACTAAAGCCCAGTCATCCCAATAGAAGAGCTGGGAAGAGCCAAGACAGAAAATCGGCGATCACTCTAAGCTAT
>NW_016231865.1:0-1217 GCF_001687245.7 Rhagoletis zephyria | reverse complement strand
CACAAAAACAAAAACAAATCGATTTGATAGTTTTCAAAATATCTCGAGAACGGGGCGGGAAAAAGATAAAAAAAAATCACACATACACACATCAAAATTCTCTATTTTTAAACTTTATTATCTTGAAAAATATTTCACATACAATTTTTTTTATAAATTAGTAGATAAAAATAGTCTAAAAAAAATTGCAAAAAATCACAATGGTAGCTCTGAGTATTGCGCAAAAAAATTCTCTATTATTAAACTTCATTTTCTTGAAAAATTTTTCACATACAAATTTTTTTATAAAAATAGTAGATAAAAATAGTTAAAAAAAAATTGCAAAAAATAACAATGGTAGCTCTGAGTATTTGCACTCTACAATAGTTTGAGTTATGCATTTTTTCTTTACACCAAAGTTGAGTGAAATGAGCACATTACAAAATTAAAATTTTTTTTTGAGAATTTTTTTGAGTATGCAGGTTTGTAAACTTAAGTATAATAAAGTGCAAAATTGCGTTGATTTCCAATATTTTTTATGCTTACGGCCTTTTTCCACTTTTTCTTATGGAAGAAAATGCGTAAAACCGTTTTCAAAGAAAATTAAAAAAAAATTAACGGCAGTTTTGCAATCGCTTAAAACTTGCACTTTAATAAACTAGAATTTAACGGGCTTCAAACCTGCATACCCAAGAAAATTATAAAAAAATTAAAAAAATTTTTGAATTCGTAATCTTACTACATATTTTTCTCAACTTTGGTGCAAATAAAAATTCATAACTCAAATTATTGTAGAGTGCACCCCATAATACTATACTTAAATATTGCGCAATACTCAGAGCTACCATTGCGATTTTTTCAATTTTTGTTTGAGGTGGCATATTTTCAAAACCAAATTTTTTTTATCAAAGAGGAAATATTTCTTTTCATAGAGAATTTTGACGTACGATTTTTTTTCAAATTTTTTCCTCGCCTCGTTCTCAAGATATTTGAAAAACTATTAAATAAAATTGTTTTTGTTTTTGTGCTGTAAAGTTTTTCAAAATTTATTAATCAAGCTGAAATTGCATATTTATTTTTTGTTTATGTTTATTCATCGACCCTAAAAATTTTAAACAAATGAAATACATTAAGTGTGAACCCCGTCCATTTTTTTTGGTATGGTATATACATAAAAAATGCACAGAACGCACATATCGTCGCCTCAGAAAACGGATGACGAATGTGCAAAATCACGA
>NW_016231864.1:0-1217 GCF_001687245.7 Rhagoletis zephyria | reverse complement strand
AAAATTAATATACCCTTGTGCACAAGTGCGCTCGGGTATAAAAAATACCCAATAAATAGACTAAGTCAGAAAAACTTAAGTAGTTTTGAAGTTACCGCCAGTAAAGCGCGGTAATGCCAAGAAAATAACTTTTATCAATTTTCTTAGGGTTGGTTTTTAAGTAAGAATTCAATTCTGAATTAATTAATTTTTGGCTTTTCATGCAAATCGCTAAAAATTCTAAAATATACATGTCATCAATAAAAAAAAAATTTCGACGTGCTAGAAAAAAAAACAAAAGATGCAGTTAAATTTAACATACGTAGATATTCAAAAAAATAACATAATTGTTGGAGGGGCGAAACAAAATATAAATTTTGCAAGCCTGTGTAATTTTGAGTACAAGTTAGTTTTTAAAACAAAACCAATAAAGTGAGGAGGTATGTAAAAAAAAAAAAAACAAATTTGTGTTGTTGGGACAATCTATCAACTTACCCCCATCAATGTGACCAAGGACAGTACGCCGAACCAGGATATTTGGAAACAGAACTCTTTATTGGAACGCATAATTATCATTTGTAAAGTTTTCTTAAATTCCGCGGACTCATTGTACCAATCGCAGCAGTAGCAGGATAGCGGTATGGCTTCGAGCTGAAAAGATGTTGTGGAAAATAATATTTTTATTTCTAAAGGCATTTNCTTACTTGATTCCTGAAAAATAAAATATTCGTATATGTAGATGTATGTATGTATGCATTTATAGACACGTATTTACATATATGTATACAAATATAGTACATCATTTATAATATCAAACGATACTTACTAAAGAAAAATTGATTTCGTAGAGTACTAAACCATAAATGGCCATGCTATGAAAAAATTGTGAGAGAATTATATGCTTGAAGAGCTGATTGACTTCATCTAAAAAGCTGTAAAATTGTAAATATTTTACATAAATACATATATACGAATATGAGAATATGAGAATATTTTATATTAGGTATACCGGCCGAGTAGTGCGGACACATAAATTGAAGCATTAACCTTCCGTCTCTGTCAAGGGGTAGTTTTCTACCCAGATGTTAAAAAATTAAAAAAAAAGTATATATACATACCTATGGGTCATTCCTTATAATATTTACACTTCATTTTTTTTTGGGGTGAAATGTTTTTTTTTACATTCTTTATCGAAAAAAAGAAGACACCTATTTTTATACCCGAGCGCACTTGTGCAC
>NW_016231862.1:0-1217 GCF_001687245.7 Rhagoletis zephyria | reverse complement strand
GTCCCATATGGCTTTTTGTAGGAGAAACGCTCCGTGCTCGCAATGAAGCTCTTCAATCGACTATTGTCCATTCTTGAGAGCTCATCGGGAGTGCGAAAAAGTGCTTAAATCGTAGGCTTGCAAAGGCAGGGCACAAGAGCAGCAGGTGTTGGGATGATTCCACCTCATCATCCTCCGTGCAGCTGGTGCAATAAGAGTTATCAGAGACGTTCAGTCTTACGGCGTTATTACCAATCACACAGTAACCAGTAAGAACTCCCACCATTAGTGAGAGATGCAGATTGCTTAGTCTGAAGAGCTTCCCAGACCGCCTCCGGTCTACCCGTGGCCAGAAGGATTTTATGACCTTGCATTCCAGGGTATTCGCCCAGCGCTCGCTGTGCTGACTAAACGCCCAACTGTCCAGCAGCAAACCACACAAAGTCAGGGGAGCCCCAGACCTTCCCTATCCGGAAGTAATTCCTCGAGGGTTCCTTGTCTTGCGACCTCATCGGCCATGCAGTTGCCAGCGATTTCGCTGTGATCTGGTACTCAAATAAGCTTAATAGCGAAATAATCAGACGCGGTCGATAGGGAAGTCAAACACCCCTCGTCGTTTCGAACGCACCTGATTGGCTGTCAAAATAAATATTCACCTCCTTAAAAGTTGTGTTACACTAGAGAGAAACCAATGCAAAGCCTCTTTTATCGTGGCCACCTCAGCGTGGAAAACGCTGCAGTGATCCAATAGCCTAAATTTCAGGGTGATGGAGAGTTCTTCGCAGAAGACACCCCCCATTCAGCTGTGATCCATCTGTAAATAAGTTTACTGGTGCCCGATTCCAGATACTGCGAAATTCTTTTCTACCGTTACTTTCTGTAGAAAATTCCATCGCACAAAAATCATGTTTTGCTCTGTTTAATTTACAGCGAAGTTGAAGTCAACCAATGAAGTGAAGTACATAAATGAGGAAGTACAATTTTAAGTTTAATTAAATATGTATGTATGTACATTCCGAATTTTAAGTAAGATCTAAAGGATTTATAAAAATTTTAATTAATTTTAATCTTTTACTACAATTTGTATTGCATTAGTTTCTCTTTACGGCATTCTTTGTTCGCTTCTCTGGATTCTGTTATCTATGCGTTCTCCCTTCGTTCGAAGGCAATGCTGCTGGTAAAGGCTTATGGCCAATGACATGCCTATGTTAAAATAATGCCTTCTTGAAGCGAAAGGG
>NW_016231861.1:0-1218 GCF_001687245.7 Rhagoletis zephyria | reverse complement strand
AGTTATGTAGACTCCCGCCCTGTGAATGCCGTTCTAGGCACACAACCTGCGGACGTAGACGGGACAGAACTTTGTCTGCTTCGGGAGACCCGCACAACAATAGCCCAACTTCGCTCTGGCTATTGCAGCAGGCTCAACAGCTACCTGAGCAGAATCAACGAGGATGTGCCCAACCAATGCCCGGCGTGTGGAGAGTCGCCACATGACTCCCGGCACCTCTTCACATGCCCTGAGAATCCCACTCAGCTAACGCCCCTGTCCCTATGGACAGCCCCTGTGGAAGTCGCACACTTCCTGGGCCTCCCCTTAGCTGAAATAGACGACAACGATGATGGATGAACCGTCCCGAACGGGGCTTAGTAGCCGCTACAACAACAACAACAAGGTGTTATCAGTTGGCAACTTCTCGCTCTAATTCCGCCATATTAACAACCTTACGTGAAACAGTGTTACTTCTTTCACTATTCTTTGCCCATTAATATAGTTGAATGCTTTTTATTTTTTCTCAGTATACACACTTTGTTATCTTAAAAAAGGTATTTTATTTTTTATTTTTCATTTCATAACGAATACACTATAAAAAAGCAAATTTTGTTAAGGAGAAAATGTGAAATTTTATATTTTTCCCCCATATGTGGATTCATTTCTTCCCGTTTTTATTCTCATTCTACTGAGCTAAGGTAGTGTCAAATCGAGCTGTCACAACTGATACCACCTTGTATTAGGTGCGTTCGTTTAATATCTCCAACAGAAACCAACCAACTGCCAAATTCCGGCGAAATGTCATCTGTTCGCTCACAAGAGAGAAATATCCAAAATAGTACGCGAACAGAAAATTTGCAGAAACTTGCAAGTTAGACAAACAGCTGACATAATTTTTGTTTACATTCAAAAGTGTAAAATTTAAAACGTTCGAAAACTCANCCAAACCATCAAATTCAATTTTGTGATTTGCGTAAATGCCAACCAGCTGTTTTTGATCAGCTGTTTTCCTGTTGGCAAAAATTTTTCCAACAGAAACCAGCAGCTTCCCCTCAAAATGAAATGTCACTTTGCTCTCTCAATTTCCCCTACTTTGCAAGTTTTTCGCGTACGCGAACGCAAAAACTTGTAAGTTTTGGTTAAACATGAACAATTAACAGCTACGCGAACGAACCTATTATTGCATCATGATTATGAGTTGCATTCGATTTTCGATCTTCGCTGGTTATCGAAGAT
>NW_016231860.1:0-1218 GCF_001687245.7 Rhagoletis zephyria | reverse complement strand
AATCAAAAATATCGATAAAAAATATCGCTAACAAAATAGTCAAAAATATCGATTACAAAATCGATAACAAATCGATAAAAATATCGATTACAAAATCGATAAAAATATTGACTATTATATCCATAAGTTCCGAAAATATCGATAGCAAAATTGGTAACAATATCGATAAAATTTTGCGATAAAAAAATCAATAAAAATATCGATAACAAAACCGATAAGAATATCGATTATTTTATCGATATGTCCCGAGAATCCCGAAAATCTCTAAAATCCCAAAATAGTTCCCAGATTGAGTCTCTGTGTCTCTCTCTATATCCTTTTCTCTTTAATTACCTTTATCTTAATCTTTCTTCCCCTATCTCCATTTTAACTTTTATCGGTATCCTCAGCCTCCTCTTTGTCTTTACTTTTATGTTTATCATTTTCTTCATCTACATATTCCCCTTCACCTTTGCCCTTATATATGTATGTAAGTAAAGTGTTTAAATTTTACCTTGGTCCTCATTTATATGTACGCGTCTTTGTTTTAATTTTTACCTTTGCCTTCATCCTTTTCTTTATCTATGTACGTAGTCACATTTTCTTTCATTCTTGTATTGGTCTTTTTCTAAGTGTTACTCTTTAACCTTTATTAAGCAAATTTTTGTTAAATTAATACCATATGCATACACACAAGAAGCACTTGTTTCAGCCCCAACCATTTACGTTGCACTATTCCCGTTACAACATTTCCGTTGCACCATTTCCGTGTGCAATTTCCTTTGAATTTGCCAATTTACTCCCAACCAACCAACCGCTGCGAAAGAAGTTTCACTTCAAAAAATAATTTAATATCTATGGTAGGGTTCAATCGATACAAGTATATACAAGTAAATACTCGATACTTTTCTTTTGATACCAAGTATTTTTTAACTCGATACCTTTTTGTTCGGTATCGAGTAAGTATCGAAAAAAAGTANAAGAGTAATTTCTACTACTTTTATCATTGCAACGGCAACTCAACAAATGACGCCCGTTATTAGAGTTTTCGCGAAAAGTGCGGTCATGTAGTAGAAAAAGTAGAAATCGCTTGTCTGGAAAGCATTTAGAAAAGTTGTTGTTTCTTGGCAGTGTGCCCCAAAAGCTATTTTTACACCCGAGCGGACTTGTGCACAAGTACAGACTTGTGTGTACAGCATACTAAATGGCAGAAAATTTTTAAAATCGGACAATAACCAA
>NW_016231859.1:0-1218 GCF_001687245.7 Rhagoletis zephyria | reverse complement strand
TTGCTGACACAGTCGGATTGCGCTAACTGCAATTGCATTTACTCCTGTGCTACCCACAGCTTTGTAATGTGTAATCAGCGAACATATTCGCTCGCATATGTATGTATGTACATTAGGACGGGTCTTTGTTTTTTACTATGCGCGTATAGCATAAGAGGATTCTACATGTAATTCTAAGCAAATTTTTCGAAGAAACCATGGCTCTAAAAGCAATTTGGAGTTGCCAATTTACGAAAATAGGTTTCGAAGAAAATTTTAACATTTTCACTATTGCGCCATCTGGTGGAAGCTTTAAGAAAAAAATAAGTGCAGAAATTTATGCATCATATCAAAAACCCCTCACAGCATGTTTTTATATAAAATTCAAGCACTTCTTTACGACACTACAGCAAAATGCTCAGAAGCCTATTTGCACAATTTGGCAAACTCCAAATTGATTTTAGAGCCATCGGCAAATTTTGATGTGCCCTAATGTACATACATACATACTTATACTGTATGTCGTATTCTTACAATGAGAAGTGACACCAAGTTGACAGTAATTGGATGCATACGTATGTATATTGTGATACATAAATATGGGTTAATACTGTTAATAAAGCCATTTACATTTTGCTAACTCTGTTGAATGTGCGTATTTGTGTTAACCGCGAGTAGAATCGCCAACTCGTTGTAGGCAGATTTCGTCAAAATCTTAAAAACAATGTAGCATCCACATTATGACATTATGACTGTTACGAGTATTACAACTTGTGAATCACCCAAATATTTAATGTTTGGTGATCCCCAGAGATTTTTCCAATTTTTATGTTGTTGTCAGTTTTTCTTATTTTCAGTCTGACACTGGACACTGTCTGCTAAATTTATGTATTTGCAAGGCATTAAATAACAACCTAACTACACTTAATAAAAATATCTGTCCGACTGGACTGTAAATTGCGTGTCATGATATTGTAATGTATTTTATTTTGCTGTTAATGCTCTCTTATGCATTGCGTTTTGTTGGCAGTTTTCTTTATTACTACTACATAGTATAAGTTTTTGTCCTTTTTTTGCTGCTACTGTTTTTCCCCCCAGCACCTCAGTTAACTTTGCCTTAGTTTCGACCCCAAGGCTGTCTGTGCATGTGTATGTATGTATATGGGTAGCTGAAAAGTAAATTTATTGTTAACTTTGAAATGGTCTACTCAGCTACAGAACTTATGTTACTTATGTATG
>NW_016231858.1:1076-1218 GCF_001687245.7 Rhagoletis zephyria | reverse complement strand
AGTTAACAAAAAAGTAAAACGACAAGTCAGAAGTGGAACAAAAAGAGTTGTAAAGAACAAGTAACAAATGGTAATAAAACACGTAGCGAAATGCGCGAGAAAGCAAAGAAAACAACAAGGGAACACGGTAAAAGTACTTACC
>NW_016231858.1:0-902 GCF_001687245.7 Rhagoletis zephyria | reverse complement strand
CAAAAAAACTGAAAATTAGACTGCGAAAAAGAGTAAAACGTACCTTTAGATGTCAAGGAAGACGGTGTCACTTTTTGTTTGCTCCGATTTCGTTGAGAAATAGCTGAGATAACGAGTTCCAAAGTTGATGAAAACGTAAACACATAGACCGCTCGCTGCGAGAGACAAAACACGAGTGAGGCGCGCGGCGCTCAGCGTGCAGAGCGCGACGCGCTGAGCGATTCTGATTGGCTGCTCACTGCTGCTGCTGGCTCTCTCTCTCTCTCTCTCTCTCTCTCTCTTTGGCTGTACAGCGCGCTGCCGCACACGCCTGCAGACGACACACTCTCCCGTCGCTACCTTCCACTGTACATCTCGAGGGCGCTGGCGAGGGCGCTACTGCCCGATGCGGAGGAACAAATACTTTGAAAATTCGCAGAATAAAAACTATCAATCCGAATGCCTTCAAACTTTAACACAATGTTCCTCAATGCTAGCAGCGTAACTGGCCTAAAAAGATAAAAATCTAAACTTTTCAATTCAATTTTTAAAAAAAGTTTTAAAAATAAAAGTTAAATTTTTTTTTATTGTTTTTGGACTATTAAATTGCTTCTACCTGCAAAAGTCCTTGTTTTAAAAATCTGTTAATTTACCAGTTAATGCACACACTCACTAGCTTTATTTCAAAGCAACTCAAAACATTAATTGCGTTTTTTAATTGTCAAAACTAATTTTTTTGAAATTTATTTCTTAAAAAATTAAAACTTAATTTTTTGAATTAAACTCGCCCACAATCAAAAGTACTTGTTTTAAAAATTTGTTAATTTAACAGTTAATGCACACAATCACTAGCTTTTTTTCAAAGCAACACAAAACATTAATTGCGTTTTTTAATTGTCAAAACTAATTTTTTTTAAATTTAT
>NW_016231857.1:0-1218 GCF_001687245.7 Rhagoletis zephyria | reverse complement strand
GGCGCTGGGTAAACGGAATTGCACGATTCTTTTTTTCTAAATAATCTACTAGACAAGGGGCACATTGTGACACAAGAATAAAGCTGCTCCGACAAGTGGCGCATGTGTAACTTTTTATTTTAAAATTTTGNATAAAGTTGCTCCGACAGGTGGCGCATGTGTAACTTTAAATTTTAAATTTTTTAATAATTTTTTAAAATAGTTTGAAAGTGGCGAGGAAAATAATTTTAATGCACAATTAAACAACAAGCAATAAGAAATTATTATGCAAAGTTTCAACTCAATAAACCCAACAGAATTTTTGCTATAATTTTTTAAAGTTTAAAAACTGTTTTTTGTCGATTTCTCCGACCTGGGTCATGCTAGGCTCTTGGTTTTAGTCTTGAAAAATCCCAATCAACCATCTACACAAACGCTCCAAAGCATTTGGTTCTAGCTCAAAACGTTTCCGAGATATGGTAGAAACAAAATTCCCTAGGGGAAACATGAAAAATGCCCATTTAATTTTTAAGTACAGATGCGCCCTCTGTAGGAGCTAGCTGAATGTGCTTTAGAAAGACGGCCCAGCTCTCGTAGATGCATAAAAGTGAAAGAATTTTTCAATTCTGACGTCCCACGGCTGAGAAACGAGCGTTTTAATTTCGGACATCTGCCCGAACGGTCCGGCAAACGGACATGTCTCCGAAACCTTTAAAAAACCCCACAAAATGAACATATTTTAACAGTTGAAGCGTGTACTCTAAGGTTTTAAGAGGCGGAGAACAAGATTACGCAAAGAAAACTAGGGGTCAAAAACGCAGGTTGGCTAGAAATGGCCCAAGGGCCATTTTCGTCACATCGACCCTGGGGTTTCTCTGCATAATCGGGTCCAGCGTCCTTTGAAATGCCATAGTACTTGCTTCAATTGCTTAAATAAGCTAATTTTAAAGAGTTTTTTATTACTTCCGGTTTAGTCCCCTCTTCCCCGTTTTCGGTGAACTGTCCATTTCGGGCAAATGTCCAAAATTTTAAAATGCGTTTTCTGGGCTCTACGAGCTTAGAATTAAAAAATTCTTTTGCTCAAAGGCATCTACGAGTGCCGGGGCATCTTTTCAGTAACATGGCAAGTTTGCACCGGCAGGGGGCGCTGTTGTAATTAAAAAATCAATTTTTTTGTTAAGAAAATTTAGTTATTTGCTAAAACTGCAACGGGAAGTTGTTTATTAAGCAAAACAGAGT
>NW_016231856.1:1066-1218 GCF_001687245.7 Rhagoletis zephyria | reverse complement strand
GTTTGTTGGCATTCATTTTATATTTTGACTAACACTTTTCTTTATGCAGAACCTCAGCAAAACACCGAACCAGTGGTCACCAGAAGCTCAAGCAGTTCATCAGGTGAACAACAGCTGAATGGTCGTCGAAGAAGAGCCAAAAGCCACAAGTG
>NW_016231856.1:0-925 GCF_001687245.7 Rhagoletis zephyria | reverse complement strand
ATTTGCTCCAAATCATTTGCGCAGAAGACTCATTTTAATCGACACCAGCTGGTGCACACTGGCATTAAAGCCTACCAGTGCCCAACATGCTCCAAATCATTTAAGGAGAAGGGTGATCTCAAGAAACACCAGCTTATCCACACTGGCATTAAAGCGCACCAGTGCCCAACTTGCTCCAAATCATTCAGCAGGCTTGATACTCTCAAGACACACCAACTGGTTCACACTGGCATTCGAGAGCACCAGTGCCCAACTTGCTCCAAATCATTCAGCAGGCTTGATACTCTCAAGACACACCAACTGGTTCACACTGGCATTCGAGAGCACCAGTGCCCAACATGCTCCAAAATATTTGGGCTGAAATCTACTCTCAAGCTACACCAGCTTGTTCACACTGGCATCCGAGCCTACAAGTGCCCAACTTGCTCCAAATCATTTGGGCAAAAGGGTCATCTCGTAAAGCACGAGCTTGTCCACACTGGCATCAAAGCGCACAAGTGCACAACTTGCTCTAAAACATTTGCTCTAAAGTGTCATCTCACGGAACACCAAGCAGTTCACAGTAACTCTCGACCGTTTCAGTGCTCCATTTGTGAAAGAACGTTCAAATGGAAATGTGATCTCAAAAAACATCTTCACAGAGTGCATCATCAGTAACACTTCCATTGTCGACTTTATTTAGCTGTTTTTCTTTCCTTAAACTCTTTCGTTAGCTGTCATTCAAAGGCTAATTAAAAAAATAAAAAACTTAAACAATTCGCTTACAAACTTATTCATCAGCGGTGCCATTGAAAAACAGAACAATGGCAGTCTCCTCTCCAAATTAGGGGGCCTCGAGAGAGGATCAGCCAATTGACTCTAAGCATACGAGCACTTAACCGATTGCGAACAGACAGTTGGTATAAGTCAGTGATGGCTACCGTTT
>NW_016231855.1:0-1218 GCF_001687245.7 Rhagoletis zephyria | reverse complement strand
GGACCCGCAGGGAGCATCGCTCACACCAATCACAGGAAATCAGCGGAGGTACAGGCGACAAAAAAAGCATACAGGTGGTACAAAATCAGGAAGCCAAAGTAAGTTTTAATAATACTTATACATAAAGCACATTAGCGGAATTTTCAAGCCATTATCAAACTGTAATCTAACTCGTTTACCAACGGTACAGGACTTACCGTTTTTCTCTAATTTATATGGAAACCGCTATTTGTCATCCACAGTTTGATAAAATCCGCTAAAGTGTACTCTCACATACATACATATATAAAACAAACTTACGTTTTACATATGTGCATAAATACTTCCCGCTCAATATCTTCCTTCTCACTGGGTAAACATATCTCGAAACGCCTTTGAGTCTCAATTTCCTGCTGGGGTGGCGTTAAAAATTCCCGCTATTGCACATTTGTAATACGCGTATATGTNAAGCTCAATAACTTCCTTCTCACTGGGTAAACATATCTCGAAACGCCTTTGAGTCTCAATTTCCTGCTGTGGTGGCGTTAAAAATTCCCGCTATTGCACATTTGTAATACGCGTATATGTATGTACACATATTCAGCTCTCGCCTAGCTCCCTTTTGCAAAATCGTGAGTTCAAACGTATGTATTTATATACATATGTATATACATAAAACCGCTAACCCAAAAAAGTACATGCGAAAAATTATATGTACATACGTATATGTACATGTAAACATACATACACCCTTTGCATATTTGGTCAGAACCTTTTCCCGCCACTTGATCGCCAGCAATTATTTTACTTATACATTTGTATAGACAAATCCCATTTACATTAGTATATGCAACTTGTGCTCATCGCAATACTTAAAAACAAAAAAAAAAACAAAACATTCCACTTAGCACTTCGAGTTCTTGCATTCATGCTACGATTTATTAATAAATCTCGTAAACGACCAAAACTTTGAATTGGCGTGGGACGCATTAAAATCACGTTACGAGAATCGCAGGATTCTCGTTGATAGCCAAATAAAAACCCTATTCAGCATCCAACCCCTAAATTCGGAAAATGGTGAAAAGTTCCAAGAGATCCAAACCATTATTAACAATTGCCTCTCAGTATTGAATGCAAACGGCGTTGCCAGAGGAAGTTGGGACCCGATGTTAATATATCTCTGTTCCTCTAAGCTCCCAGACGAAACACTCACGTTATGGGAGCAATCTCTAGACTCCA
>NW_016231854.1:412-1218 GCF_001687245.7 Rhagoletis zephyria | reverse complement strand
TATTTTAGAAAATATGGCAGGACTAAAAGTTTTAAAACAACAAAAATATGGCTAGCGGCTAAATCTACTCAAAGGGATTCGGGCGAAAATGTGACGGTTGGATTAATCTAGCTGAGGCGATTTTGTCGCCACTTTTGTTGTTGTTATTTTTATGCCTCAATTAGGCTGTTTTTAATGAGGAGGCAGGATTTGAACAGTTAAGAATGGATGTGAATGAGGGTTCAGGTCACACTGCTGACGATGGAACCGAGGAACGGCTTACAATGCCGTCCCAGGAAACATCTAGTTCACAGCCGTCCACGTCATCAAAACTATGGTAAGTAAACAAAGTTTTGCTGGGAACAAAACACAATTTCTCAGTGACCATTTGATAAATAGACCAGACCATACTTTAATTTAGTTTCTAGTTTATCAAATTGACCGAAATATTCGAATGTTTTTCTGAACTTGTTTCCTTGGAAACCATTGCCATAGAGACGGAGTAATAAGGGTCAGCAGTTTTGCGCTCCAAAAAACAGAGTGCTTGATATTTTTGCTAACAAGATGAAAATCACATATTTTTATCAATTAGGAATAGTTTAGTTGCATTTACAATTTGTTTACTTTGCTAGTAAAGTAAAAAATAACCTTTTTGTTTTCTTATTTTTTAGTTGTTCGCACAATGAAGACGAAACATTGCTTCAAAGTAAAATACTGAAGTTCATAAAAGACAGCTTTGTTAAAAAAGTCTCCACAAGTGCCATAAACATCATGAAAAACATAACCGGATTTGATAAGAACAAAACCTACACTGGCGTTGATCTCGA
>NW_016231854.1:0-374 GCF_001687245.7 Rhagoletis zephyria | reverse complement strand
TGGAAACTGAATGCTCAAAGTTTCTAAACAATGAGTTTTCAAAGAGCGATCAAACTGCTTCGCACTCAACTGACGCCCCTCAACTGCCTCTTCTAAATTCCTCGGAACTTACTCAACCAGCGACAACACCGCCTGAAACTCAAACTACCTCAAATAATTCAAAAACACACGTCCACTCAGATGAGTTAGACGCATATGATAATGATAATGATGATCATCATCATCATCAAATCAAGTTGGCATCAAATCTCTCATCTGACGAACAGCAGTCTTCTAGTTCCTCGGGCGTTCACTCGCCCTCATCTGATCAGGATGATCAACCAGATGCTGCCGATAACTTACACGCCTCTTCTACCTCCTCACATCCCACTGAG
>NW_016231852.1:0-1218 GCF_001687245.7 Rhagoletis zephyria | reverse complement strand
GATTTCCCATTAAGCGGTCAAATCCATTTTTGTGTAGTCGCCCAGAGAAACAGCGTGAAATTAACATTAAGAACACACATATAAGCAGCAAAGCTCCAAAGTACTTGTACACTGCCGGCAAAAAGTATTGGCACGACAAATTTTTCACAAGGTATGCATTAATTTTTTTCTAATATTTTTCCGCCATATTTTTATAAAAACATGGTTCCATCTACAAGAAAAGCATTAAAATATAATTCCTAAACTTTGTGCAAAACTCACGAAAATTCAGTTAATTTTCATGCAAATTTTCAACTTTTTAATCAGCTCCATTAGATTTTTAGTATGCAGGTTTGTAGCCCAATGAATTTTATTATAATAAAGTATAAGTTTTAAGTAGCTAGGAATCACCGTTGATTTTTGGGCTTTTTTTTACGCAGTCTCTTCCATACAAAAAAAANATTTTTTTCGAAAATACTTTGTATGGAAAAAATGCAAAACACCTTCAATAAAAAAATCAATGCGATTTTTGCTAACTCCGAACTTGCAGTTTATTTCTCTAGAATTTAATGTGTAACAAAACTGCATACGCAAAACAAAATCTAAAAAATCTGATAAAAAAGTTGAAAATTTGCTGAATTTTCGGGAGTTTTGCACAAAGTTTAGGAATTATATTTTTATGTTTTTTGTTGTAGAATACCCCATATTTTTTATAAAAAATTGGCGGAAAAATATTAGAAAAAGTGTATGCATATATTGTGAAATATTTTCTGTGCCAATACTTTTTGCCGGCAGTGTATGTACATATGTATTTAGTTAGTTACCAAACACATATGTATGTAAGCCTGAGCTGCTTGACGTTTCTTGATCGAAAAGGCCAAGCGAACTTGTTTCATCAAGAAGTTTTGCTTTCACGCAGCTCTTAACAGTGTGCAACAAAATTTTTCGAACCAATTTCTAATTTTTAAATCGAAAGGTGCCTAGAAAAATTTTGTAGAAAACTTGTAACACCTTTCTAGACTTTTCTCTTTAGTAGGCTATTTGAAAAAAGTCGCATCATTGGCACTGGACACAGGTAAAACACTTTAGCATTCGTTTAATCAGGCAGTTCTAAGCCGAATATTTTCTGTACACAATATGTAATGTCATTTGCACTCATACATACATACATAAGTGTACGCAGACATTTCAGCAAGACAAAAATCTTAGTTTCTCGCCAATTTATTTCAGTTGAGTTCA
>NW_016231851.1:0-1218 GCF_001687245.7 Rhagoletis zephyria | reverse complement strand
CATTTATTTTTTTCATCTTCTCTCCGGCAATTGTGGCTATTACCATTGCTGTGAAGCAGAACAGATTAGGCACTGGTAACTTTTATATCGATCGACAATGAAAGACTCAAAGTTGCCTAGTCAACCTATGTACACATATACTAATATGCCATTCAGGAGTAGCCCGTTGCCATCCCTTGTTAAAGCTACGTCCGAAAATGGCGCTAAAAAACCTCAGGGTGTATTTGTGCCTTAAAAAACTTCTGATAAAAACTCATTTGATATTCGGATTTGACGTATCATTGGAGATGCCCGATTTGAGAAGAATATCTAAACCAGGACTTTCGTAAGTCAACCGCGAATTTTCCAAAGCATCTGAAACCTTGGTATTACAATGGGTTAGACGAATTTAATTACGACACGCGCCCTGGGTTTAGTAACCAACCGATACCAGCCTAGTTATTTTAAGTTTTCCCTAAGTTTAGAGGATCAAATCATTAAGAATTTCAGCGATATAAACAACAAAAATCTTCATCTCAACCGCCGAAACGATTTTGAACGAGCACAATGAGAGAAGCCAGTCGTTTATCATCTGTGCCGACTGATGGCAATTGGAAACGTCAAGGGAAATCAAGTTCTCCACTTCGACGTTCCATGGTAGCGGGTTCAGAGTTGAATACCTTCAACCCTGGAATATCTGTTCCGTTCGAATAACGTGACGAAGCCAGCGGAGCCCCTCTATTTCAATTCGCTGTCTGTGTCATTTTAAAGCTCATACTTTGTTTCATAGTCTGTGGCATTCGCCGTCGCCAACGTATAAAAGACCGCATATCTTCAGTAGAATTTTTATCTTTCAATATTCCAAGGGCTGCCTCATCAGATTTTGTAATTCTCGATGTTTCTATGCCATATATCGTATTCGACTATAGTCTGCATAAAAGTTGGTGCATTCGCGTTATCAACTCCGCGCCGCTGTACTTAAATAGATCTTTGGTTAGACCTTCATCTCCAGAAATAGGTTTTCATACCTCGTCATAGTAGATGGATGTTACATGGACTCCTCTTTTCCCGATTTTGTTTGCTTTTGCTATTATTTGCTTTGATCTTAGAAACGTCCGAAAATCGGCGAACTTTCGGAGAGAAATTTCGGGCATTTTTCGTATCCACCAGTATTTTAAACTGAAGGCAGGTCTCTCTTTCTTTTTTGCTTCCCTCTTCAGCGCCTTATATCGATGCGAC
>NW_016231850.1:0-1218 GCF_001687245.7 Rhagoletis zephyria | reverse complement strand
AACTTCAAAATGATGCGTGTTAATAATGTTAAATTTCTAATTCCACACACATTTACGGTTTCGTTTCAATTTTGTATAAGTTCGTGTACTTCCTAATTTGTTCCGTTGTCCATTGGTTTCGTTTCATTTCCATTTTTTCCGTGCTGATTCCGTTTGTTTTTGTTCCATTTGCAAAATCACCTGTCTCAATCTCATTTTATTCCTTTTCATACAACCATTAAAATCGCTAAAAATTCAATCATTGTTCCATATACATTTGCGATTTCGCTTCAATTTTGTACTGTTTCTTTTTCAAATTTTTAAATTTCTAGCTTGTTTTGTTAAATTTTTTGAAAAAAATTCTTTTAATTCTTTAATAAAAAATTTCTGACCACCCTAATCGAGTTGCTCTCAAAAATCGTCGATTGTAGAAAACACCGTTTCCACCAGGCGAACAAAATCAGCCGCAGGCCGCCAAGCTGTTAAATTTAGCACTGACAACAATCAAGACAAACGTCTCGTTACGCGGCATCTGTGAACTGGTTACGACGATGTTAGCAATTGCACAAACCCCATCAAACCGTTCCCAGGTATGTGCAAGAATTTAAAATGGGTTACGCGTTCTAGCCGCATAGCGCGCCATCTAGCAATTCACTACGAGAACGTACGTTAATGCAGTCACAAACCATATGAAAAACTGTTCCTATCGGTGTTTCCAATTTGCGCAAACCTTGACATCATGCCAGCCAAAGGTAAATTTGCGCAGTTTCAAGTTAATCAATACGGTTTGAAGTTTATAAAATGGTACACATAATTCAATTGAAACTCGATTGATATTTCGCATTCGAGATAAAAAAAAATAGAAAATTTACATGACCTTTTTTGCATTTCGGGAATCATTCGCACATAGGTACATACATATTTAATTACATTTTCCGTGAAACGCATAACTATTGATTTTTGTTCGTTTTATTTGTTTTTTATTATTGTTGCAGCGCAAGACTTAAAATAGTAGTTATATTTACTGCAATACATTTATTAATTATTAGAATACACTTATTTATATTAGTCATTAAATACTCATTTCCGGGCACACACTCTTGCCAGAGATCGTATATAAATCTCCTACGTTTGCATGTGTGCTATTTTTCAGAAAAACACAAAGACATATGTGTACATATGTCCCGTGTCAGTTGAACAAACGTTCACACTTTCCACCCAGTTCAGCCACTGTAGCCC
>NW_016231849.1:0-1218 GCF_001687245.7 Rhagoletis zephyria | reverse complement strand
ACATATGTACAACTCAGCATACATACATAATCACGCACATATTCAAGTATAATAAAAACTATTTCATTCATAAATGCATTCGCATATATCTCAAGGCCAAGTAAATTCATACATAAAATCCGCCGCAGCACATCTCCTNTATATCTCAAGGCCAAGTAAATTCATACATAAAATCCGCCGCAGCACATCTCCTCGCAAATTCATCACCAACAAGCGCAACTTTTTCAATCCGACACAAAAATTCTAAAATGTAAAATTGAAGAAATCTCGGCCAGCCAAGTGAAAAGTGGCAATTATTTCTCTATATCCAGTAAAATTAGTTATCTCGAATTTTGGTAATGTTTGGTAATTTTTGGCAAAAAAATCTATTTCTCTGTTCCACAACAATATTTCAGTCATTAACTAGTATTTTAGGGTGTAATTTTAATTAACATTAAATAAAGTGAACGTTTTCTGCAGGAAAATACATAATTTTTTTTTTTAATAAAATCAAAACTCCTAAATTCACAAACATATGTGGTTTTATCGGAAGTTCACAAATGTAACGTGGCAACTTTGCTCGTTTGCACATTTTTCGGTCCGAAATTGTAAAATTTTTGTCCATGACGCGCCACGCTTTTTGTACAGGTGGGTCAATGTGCCTTGAACACCATTTGTATAATTGCAAAAAAAATATTCTATTTATTTTTGAATATTAAAAATTTCTAAACTTCAAAGCGTTTATAAAAATATATTTACATATATCCACGGATGATTTTTAATTTTTTTCACCCGTAAGCAAATCTTCAGTACCATAAAAGATTCAACGACATCAAAGTACAAGATATGCTATGTCCAAGCTAGTGCTAGTCCACTGTATATGTCCATATGTATGTCTGCATGCATGTGTGTAAATATGTCAACTCAAATTTGATTTTAACCCATTTTAGCGGACATAGTTTTAGCGGACATAGTTTTTTTCATTCCAGCTGTTAGTATAACATGAATTTTTTAGTTAATTTTCATGAAAGTTACACGTATCGTCTCGAACATGTTTAAATGCAGAATTTTAAGCGAAATATTATTATTCTCCATATAAAATGTACGAGTATGGCTTTATTAAATGTTAACTTATGCGAAAACCAAAATATTTAGTCAACCTGGGGTTAATTTTGGTGGCGTCGTGGCAGTTCGCAGAAATATAATAATTTGTCTGTGTTTGAGTATGGCGAGGGGAAG
>NW_016231848.1:1025-1218 GCF_001687245.7 Rhagoletis zephyria | reverse complement strand
AAAGGAAGACAGCAACGAGGGCGAGCTTTTTGCGGACTTTGCCCACAGGTTCGCCGCTAATCCCTGGCATGTCCCCTACCCCCATAACACCCATAGTATACAGGGTGGGCCACCTAAAGTGTCACTAAATTTCAATTGCTGTTTCAAACATGAAAATGAAACTATTTTTATAAACTAAAAATGCTATCTGTAA
>NW_016231848.1:583-919 GCF_001687245.7 Rhagoletis zephyria | reverse complement strand
GTCAATGGCAGCCTGCGTAAATCGCCGCCGCAAAGCTTGAGCCGCACAGCGGCGGTTCACCCTTTCAACTTTAATGGTCATCAACGATACTCCAATAGCCGCCGCGAAGCAGCGGCGACAAGGACCGATTTCGAAGATCATCAACGATACTTCAACAGTCGCACGTATCAGCTGCTAACTCTCAAAACCTCTAAAATCAACAAAGATACTCTAATAGTCACCGCAAAGCAAAGCGGTGGCGACAAAAACCGACTTTGAAAATCATCAAAAATACTCTAATAGCCCCTGCAAAGCGGTGACTCTTTCACACAACTTTAAAAGTCATCACCCTATTTC
>NW_016231848.1:364-544 GCF_001687245.7 Rhagoletis zephyria | reverse complement strand
CCCTATTTCGGCCGTTTTAAAGCAGTGACAAGGCCTCTAACCGCAAAGATGATTACCCATCTTTCAATTGCCATCGCAAAACGACGGCTAGTTCATTAAACTTCTTAAAAAATCACCTTTCCTCTAATTGCCACCGAGATAGGTGACAATTAGAGGATGGATGATTATTTTTGTGGCTGG
>NW_016231848.1:0-316 GCF_001687245.7 Rhagoletis zephyria | reverse complement strand
GTGGCTGGTCTTTGTTGCCACCGCAAAATGGCTGCTAAAGGATGATGATTTTCAAAATTGTGTGAACGAACCGCCGATTTGCAACGACTGTTAGAAATTATCTTCGAAATCGGTCCTTGTCGCCACCGCTTCGCGGCAGCTATTGGAGTATCGTTGATTACCATTAAAGTTGGGGGCGTTAGCAGCCACTGCGCGGCGCTCACGCCCTGTGGCGGCGAATTATTCAGGCTACCATTGAGCGATATGCGTTTTTGAAGAATTACATGAGTTTCCCATAGAGCGGGTCCTGGACGCTTCCAAACTTTTGATGATATCT
>NW_016231847.1:0-1218 GCF_001687245.7 Rhagoletis zephyria | reverse complement strand
AATGATACTGAGGATATGCCTTGATGAATGATGAATGAGGATATGCCTTCTGCCCACCACAAAACCAAACGTGAACGTGAATTGCTGGCGAAAACGTTGGACCAAATGTTCCAATAAAAAAATTCATTTTGAGCGGAACGAAGTTCGCCGGGTCTGCTAGTATTAAGTAAAAAAAGATCCCTCTCCTGTCGATACAGAGTATATTAGAGAAAATCTCGTCAAAATCCATTCAGTAGTTTTCGAGATTACCGCGTACAAATAATCTCGACTTTCCTTTATACTATTTATTTATAGATTTAAAAATACTGTCGTTGTTATCTCATTGTAATTAATGGTATATTTTGTAAAAAAAAAACTGAGAATGAAGTGTTAAACGTAAGTAAAGNCATTTTGAGCGGAACGAAGTTCGCCGGGTCTGCTAGTATTAAGTAAAAAAAGATCCCTCTCCTGTCGATACAGAGTATATTAGAGAAAATCTCGTCAAAATCCATTCAGTAGTTTTCGAGATTACCGCGTACAAATAATCTCGACTTTCCTTTATACTATTTATTTATAGATTTAAAAATACTGTCGTTGTTATCTCATTGTAATTAATGGTATATTTTGTAAAAAAAAAACTGAGAATGAAGTGTTAAACGTAAGTAAAGTAAAAGTTATTTTGGGAGAATACCATTCAAAATAGTGGAATTTTTTTCAGGAATTCAGGGGGAATCAGCCTTAAGCAACTCCACCCCTGGCGGCAATACTCGCAGTGGTTCTTGTCTTCATGCAATTCCATTTGTTGTTTTTGTTGGTGGTCTGAAACTATCGATGGCACTATCCACACTATCGATTTTTTTTAACTATCGTACTACCATCGATAGTTTTCAACACTACCGATAGTTTTTGATAGGTTTTGTTTTTCTTACATTATTGTTTAATCGCTTATTGTCACATTGCATGCGCATTCGACAAAACCTGGCAGCACCTTTTAATGAAAGATAGTTCGGCCGCGTACATTTACCAGCTTTTTCTTGTTTCAGCGTGTGCTTTGATAAGCGAAAAATATGGATAGATTCGTGAAAAGCACTGAAGAAGTTAAATATCTGATATTAAATGAAATAAAATAACTGATATTGAATGATAAAATATCCGATATTGAATGAAATAAATATGTAGCTCTAAAAAACTTAGATTTTTATACCCGAGCGCACTTGTGCACAAGGGTATTATAACTTT
>NW_016231846.1:0-1218 GCF_001687245.7 Rhagoletis zephyria | reverse complement strand
AGCATAAGAAATTAATCCTACCCCAACGGTCGCAAGTGCCGAGTGAACAGAGCACTGGCCTTTTTTATTTTATTTTGTTCGTTTTAATAGACTTTTTTAAGTTTTATATTTTATTGATGGAAAAAATGTATTTTATGATTTCATTAAATTTTTAGAAACTTATTTTTAATTTTCATAGCTTTTCATTTATTTTATTTTAGTACTTAGATTTTATTGGTTAAATAAAAATATTTTTTTAGTTTAATTAAATTTTTGGAAAACTAACCAATTCTTTTTTACTATTGTAAATTAAATTTTCTTTTAAGTTCTAATTAAATTTTTAGAAACGTTAATATTTTAAATTAGGGCCAGTTTCCCCACGTCTGGTTAACACTAACTGCAGTTTAAACCTCGTTATCGACTCTATAACATATAACAGGGAGTCGATAACGCCGATGACCATGTTCAACCTGTAGCAAGTGTTAATTGAGAAACTGGTCCCAAATATGTCTACGGTTGCATTAAAGATCGTCTAGGGGTCAAATTCTTTTGGTCGTGAATGGGTTTATATTAAAACTGTTTTCGAAGCGCTCATAAAGTTAATAAAATTACGTGAAATTTTCAAGAAAAAAAAAACAAGAAAACACGAATCAAGTAGCAATCAGCGTTGCCACAGACAATTTTTTTTTCCTACCNTTAACACTAACTGCAGTTTAAACCTCGTTATCGACTCTATAACATATAACAGGGAGTCGATAACGCCGATGACCATGTTCAACCTGTAGCAAGTGTTAATTGAGAAACTGGTCCCAAATATGTCTACGGTTGCATTAAAGATCGTCTAGGGGTCAAATTCTTTTGGTCGTGAATGGGTTTATATTAAAACTGTTTTCGAAGCGCTCATAAAGTTAATAAAATTACGTGAAATTTTCAAGAAAAAAAAAACAAGAAAACACGAATCAAGTAGCAATCAGCGTTGCCACAGACAATTTTTTTTTCCTACCAAAATGTCCTACCATAACCAATCAAAACCTACCAAACATTTTTTTGAGTTTTAATATTTGTTTTCAATGTCAAATTTTTTAAAAACATAGTTAACATAGTTCTAGGTTCACGGTGTCTTTCGAAGTTCCTGCTGGAAAGAGTTATGCATATCTTTGATTGTCTTATTCCCTTTGACATCCGCCAGCGGCAGCAATTTGAGATTATTCCCAGCTAGCTCCTAAGTAGGTCTGCAGT
>NW_016231845.1:0-1218 GCF_001687245.7 Rhagoletis zephyria | reverse complement strand
ACATTTTAATGGCTCTATCTCTTTTTGTTCTGGTACTTACAAACATCGGGCCAAAGTTATACCATTTCATGCTCATGAAAGGTATAAAAAATATAAGGAATAGAAAACAATTTAGATTTATTATTTTTCATACGTAAGTATGTAGTATGCTTGTCCCCACATTTTTAGAGATAATTATTATAAAAAAATAAAATAATCGTAAGAAACAATTAACCGGGGAAAATTGGGGGTATACAGTGGCGGTCAAAAGTCAATGAATGGTGTTTCGTTTTTAATATTTACTATGTTTTTCGAGCTAATATTTTTTTGATGCTTTAACAAAAACCAAAAAAAAATCCACAAATTTTTATCTAAATTTCGAGCTTTTTAACCAGAATTTTTTTAATTTTTGGGTATGCAGCTAATAAGATTATACAATTCTAGTAAAATTAGTGCAAGTTTTGAGCGGCACTAATTTTTTCTGAATTCTGTATAAGGTTTGAAAGTGTGATTTATATATTTTTTGTTAAAGCATGAACCATATTTTTATAAAAAATATATAAAAAAAAATTTTGCTTGAAAAACATTGTAAATATTAAAAACTACACACCATTCATCCATTTTGACCGCCACTGTATCTATTTTCAATACCACATATTTTTAAACAATTATACGGGGAAAACAATTAACAGGTTTCAATTATGCGGGAAAATTTACATGGATATTTTATGCAATATTTTTTTACCGATAAGTTAATTCAAATAAGTGGGGAAATCAATTAACCGGGGGACAATTAAGCGGGGAATACTGTATGGCGCTTTTTCATAGTCATATTTAGTACTCAACTAAGTCGAACCTATTCTAAGTCACAACTAAAGCTATTCATAGTCGCCTTAGTTTCGACTTTTCTGGCTAAGTACCAACTTAAAATTTAGTTTCGGCTGCAGCTGCAACTAAGTCGTAACTAGGAAGAAGTATTTTATCAAATTAAGGGAAAACAGAAGAAATATGTAAAAATTAAGTTGGTAGAGGGTGATTTTGATAATATTGAATAATCTCCAATTAAAATTTNTTACAATTCGAATAAAGCTAAATCACAAATTTATAATTGGAATAATTTAGAAAAATTCTCAAATAATAAGTCAGTTTCACGCTAGTTCTTTTAAAGCATGATACAATAATTTTTAGAAGGTAGTTTCACGTCTTCTTCTTATCCGCCATGTTAGCTATCTGACAGAA
>NW_016231844.1:0-1218 GCF_001687245.7 Rhagoletis zephyria | reverse complement strand
CAAGCCTAATTTTAACTTGGCAAAGTATTGTTGTGTTTCGTCAAAATAGTTTTCTGATTTTTCTTATCTCACGATGACTTCTTCCCTGGTCCTGTTTGAACCTTATGTAAGGAATAGCTTGCGCCCTGTTAGAGTTGAGGTCACTGCATTTTTTGCTAAGCTGGCCGGTATCTCAATTCCTCGGATACCATCGTGTTCAGCAAGGAAATTAAGCTTTTCCGTACACTTAGGCACTAACCTCAAAGCTTAGTTTGGTCCCTGCACTCNATGTGTTGCGTTACTACAAAACTCCTTTTTAATCTCTTCTAAAAATCCACTTTCTAAAACCACAAACCATATTCATACTTTCCTTCGTGAAAGGACTTGTTGTAGCGGTATCCTAGTTTTTCCAACATCCTAGATCCTCTTTTATGCGAAAACCAACCTCATTGATTTTCTCTAATCTGCTGTATTTCCTCAAGCTCGAGAATTTCTTCCAGTGTTGTCTTTAGATATGTGCACAAACAGTTTGGAGTCCAGGACTCATCCAGCATTCTTAAGCTTTGGGATGACATTGACCACAACCTGATTTAAAATGATATCTATCATACCTGAAAGAAATATTTTGTTAGTAAGGGGGGCGGTGACGTTTTTTAAAGGGATACACAGACTTACTTTGGAGCTTAAATCTTTTTGTATTATGTCATAAAGGGTATTTATGCCCTCTTCTCTGGCAATTTTTATTATGTCGTCGGTATATCCCCTCTGCCGAATGCGATTTTGATTTCGAATTTTTGAAGTTTTTCCACTACTAGGCTCTAATCACAGTTGATTGTA
Source organism: Rhagoletis zephyria (assembly GCF_001687245.7). Taxonomy (NCBI): domain Eukaryota; kingdom Metazoa; phylum Arthropoda; class Insecta; order Diptera; family Tephritidae; genus Rhagoletis; species Rhagoletis zephyria. Next base: position 402 of record NW_016231844.1, on the reverse strand, counting down.
CACCTTTTTGCACGTATCCATATCAGAATAATTTTTATCTAAACACACATGTAAACATGAAGGTGTGTGGAGTAAAAGCTTAAATCTATTAGAATGAATGGTATTCAATTGAAGCTCCTAAACCTACCAGTCTCATAACCAAACCGTTTGTTGATTGTCTCAACTCTCAGTTATAGGGCTCCCCGCGTCGCGCCAACCTCACTAGGCTGATGCCATATAGCCATGGGGTTTTTAGTAATCAAGAACGAGTTAAGTAGCCTTCTGATTGACAGCCAAGTAATTGGGCTTTTTGCTTGCTTTCAAACTTTGTCTCCGGTTTACGAGTAGTTGCAAACGGAGTGTGAAACGAGTGCCCACTGTATTCCATCATCAGTAAAGTTATCATTATGTTGCTTGATTACC
>NW_016231843.1:0-1218 GCF_001687245.7 Rhagoletis zephyria | reverse complement strand
TAATAAATTCAGCACGTGTTTTGTTTAGTGCCAGGTGCCACCTTACCACGTTGTTTTTGATGAAAATGAGCAGCAGCAGCAATTCAGAAGCGATTGCACTGCGCAGCGAATTGATTTGTTTGCTGCTGCTTCACAACACTTTGTTGGCTCTATTGTTTGTCCCCTTCTTTTTTTCAATTTTGCAATCAGTTTTGCTGCCTATCATGATATGCTTACCACCTCATCTTTTGCTGCTTTACATTTTTTTTATTTGAAAGCGCAGATCAAGGTTAATTTGGGCTCATTCTTTTTTCAAAATGATATCGGCGATGTTTGGCAATGATACTCTTTCTCTCTCTCTCTCTCTCTCTCTCTCTCTCTCAATCAATATCACTGATGTGACAGAACTGATGTTGATTGACTGACTGACCAAAAAATCTTCTGATGGAGCTAATTTTTGTTCGTTTGTTTGCTTGCTTGTCTGACTAATTTTAGCAATTAATGATGTTGATGAAGAGCACTGCTAAGTAGTTTGATGGTGATGATGCCTAACATGTGACCAGTGTGTTTTGATTGCGCACTTTCTTTCCTGTCAATCAGTTGTAACATTGAGTTTGTTTGAGTTGTTTGATATACTTTGAGTTTTATTATTTAAATTATGTTGACAAATTTGAGTATGTAAAAGGTGCAAACAGTTTTTAATTAATTTTGTCATCAACATTTTAATTTTTTGCCCTACAAACTAACTGTTTTGTTAAGTAAAATTTGGCTCCCTTACNCGTTTTTTTAAAATCAAAACAAACAACTGGCATCACTTTTTGTTTACTTTCATTCTTTTTCATCACTTTTCCCCTTCTCACTGCAAATTACCTTCAAAACTTTCTCGGGCAGCGTTTTTAAAAAAGGTTCAAACAGTTTTTACCTCCCATTTAACGACTACCTACGGTTCACCACCAGACAGAGAGAGGTCTAGTCGATGATGATGATGATGAAAATCATCTCTACCAGCATGATCTTTTAGCTCTAATCAGCACTGCCTCCTCATATTCAAATACTTGCTCAAATACTAACTGACTACCAGTCACAGTCATCATCTCAATCTTTAGTCGGTAATGATTGCCTAAGTAGCATTGTTTGTGCTCTGCACATTTTTGCCTTTAGCTGCTGTTGTCATGTTTGGACTTGACTCGTCGTCTCGGTTAATAGACAATGAGAAAAGACACTGAAAGACACTGAAGG
>NW_016231841.1:0-1218 GCF_001687245.7 Rhagoletis zephyria | reverse complement strand
ACATATGTATGTAATAGATCAGCAAAAAATACAGCCGTGATCATTTTTTATGTATCAAATATATATTAGAACACACTTTCCACCATACAGTTTGGAAATACAAAATCACATTTTCCCGCTTTTTATAATCGAAACTGTATGGTGGAAAGTGTGTTCTAATATCTATTTGATACACAAAAAATGATCACGGCTGTATTTTTTGCTGATATATTACATACATATGTTCCATTTAGTTAAACAATATAAGAATATTGTAGTATATACCACAAAAACGTATATTTTCTATAAAAAATCATAACNCTTTTATCAACTATAACTTGGGAACCATAAGTCCCAAGAACTTGAAATTTGGTGTGCAGGCATATCTACGGTAGGCGCTTTAATTAAGGCATATATAACTGAGTGGAACATCCCATAGGCGTGGAAAATTCGGAATCATATGTCACGTGAAATTGAAATTCGGTACGCAGACGTATCTTTAGTAGGTGGGGTAGCGGTACGTCCCATGACCTGGAATGTTTTATCAGCTATAACTCCGGAGCTATAAGTCGCTTGAACTTTAAATTTCGTACGCAGCCATTTTAATGGTAGGTACTTATATTAGTATATATATTAATGAGTTTGGAAAAGAGTGCATGGCACATCCAATAGGCATGGAATTTTTTTATTAGCTATAACTTTGGAACTATAAGTCCCACGAACTTGAAATTTAGTATGCAGATATATCAATGGTAGGTGCTTAAATATAAATGGGTTTGTAAAAGGGGGCGTGGCACATCCCATGGGCGTGGAAAATTTTATCAGCTATAATTTCATAACCATAAGTCAAATGAAATTGAAATTTTGTCGCTAACGTATCTATGGTAAGTGCTTATATTAGGGTCTTAATATATAAATACCTCTTGTCACTGCGTTCGTTTACGCTAATCTCCGAAACCGCTTAACCGATTTCAATGAAATTTTGTGGGTGTGTATTGTTGGTTCCAACTTAAAAGAAAGGATAGTTGTGAACCCGAGAAAAATTTTTTTTTCATCGAAATTTTTTCTATGCTTCTCGCATCTTGCTTATCTAATATTCATATAAAAATCCAACTCTTCCTAAACGGCCCGACCGATCTTTATGAAATTTTTTGTGTTATATATGAAAGGTATGAGAATCGGATGTAAAGTAATTTCATACCGCTAGGTGCAGGGGGCGTGGCACCTCCCATACAAACC
>NW_016231840.1:0-1218 GCF_001687245.7 Rhagoletis zephyria | reverse complement strand
GAAACTCACTCACGAATGTTCAAGAATTCCTTAATCATTTAATTGCGCATACTAGTAGAATAACTCCAGGTTATGGTGGATTGTTTTTTTTTTATTTTCTAATTATTTTTATTGAGAATTTTAGTTATATTTGCCGAAAAATAGTGTAGCTTCTTGATTTTGTTCCTCCCCGTAGTTTTGTAAGTGATAGAATGAAGGCTATGATAGTGAAGAAACTAAGAAAATAGAGTCATAGTATTCCATGAATGTCGGACACTGGAATTATAGTATATATGCGTTGTCCCTTTTTGTGGAGGCGAAATTAAGTGTCCACCGATAAAATTGTATGAATTTTAATCGAAAATATCTTAGAATTGCTATCGTTATTGTTCAAGTAAAGGTCAATTGAGACGTATGTAATTCTGAGATTTTGAATTATTTTTGATATACACATACTTATATTTTAAACGTGATTGAATTTCAGATACTTTGGGTTTTTTTGCTCTTAAAAGTATAAGAAAAAAAAAAAAAANGCAAATACAATTTTATTGATGTGAATTGAAATCTAAGTTTCTTTTGGTATAAACATGAGTGGCTAAAGTCTCGGCGAGTTGGTGTGGGTGTTGCACGAGTGCAACGAAGGGGACGTGGATGCAAAGGGGGTATTGACTGACTGACGTGAACATGACTGGACTGTAGACTCGACGGACGATTGTTAGGCTAAGGGAACTCCGCGGATAGTAGGAGTCACGGCGGAGTTCGTGGCTACTTCGGTAAAAAGTAGATGGGGAGGGCTGACTCCACCTGACAGGACGGACTTTTCTTTCATCATAGCCGTATACTCCTGAATGCTCCTTTCTTCATGCATCTTCTATCTTCCTCTTACTACTTATGCTAAATATGCAGGCATGAGTTAATTTGTTTGTGTTAGCTGTAGGTAAGGTCGGTGGAGACGATCCACCCCACCGACGAGCTCAGCCAGGGCCAACTAGCATGTCTGCACGACACCGTACCTTGCCCCAACAGTCAGCAATACAACAATGGCGCCCAACGGCAATAGCCGAATATTCTTTCTATTAAATTTCACTACAGCTTTCCTCACTATCTTTTACGTTTATTATCCTTTTTTTCTTCAACTTTTTTTTTATCTTTCATATTTTCGCCTTTCGGACAGTATAGGGTCGTAGCGACAACATCGTTGAGATTAGCTATTAACGATTAGTGTCGTGATGACAAAGT
>NW_016231839.1:0-1218 GCF_001687245.7 Rhagoletis zephyria | reverse complement strand
ATGTTCGGCTCCGCCCGAACTTAGACTTTCTTACTTGTTTTATTTTATACGGGACGCCAAATGTTCTGTTTTTCTTTTAGCGTCCTGTATTTGTCCCGTGTTCGGTGTTCCGACGCCTTAACAGCTCATTAAAATGGCATGCCTTTGACCGAGTTTTAAGTGATCTTGTTATATAATCGTAATTTTCTTTTCTTTTTCTAATCTGAACGCCTGTGATTCGTATCGACGAGTACATACAGACTATTTTTCCCTAGCTTATTTAATTTTTATTATTTATTTTATGAAATTAAAGCTATTTTCCTAACAAAAATCATGTAATACCAAATTTCCAACTTTATGCAAAAAACTACATATAAAAATGAATTCTGGAATGTTTCACCAAAATTTCAAACTTTTTAGTTAGAATCTTTAGAAAAAAATTGGGTTTGCAGTTTTGTAACTCATTAAAATTTAGTATAATAAATTGCGAGTAGAAAATGTTGCTCATTTGCTTCTTTTGCAAAAAAAAAAGTCGAACATACATACTTTGTATAAAAAAAATGCATCACACCGTCAATAAAAAAAATGACAAAAATTAGTGGTAAGCCTTACCGACTTAAAATTGCACTTCATTATTTTAACATTTAACGAATATTTTTTAAGAAATTTTACGGGGTTAAAATCTGAAGAAAATTATCCTACAAATTTGTAATGTTACTATAAGGATTCTACTTCAGGGAAAACAGTGTGGAAAAAATTGAAAAATTATTTTTTTCCCGTATTAGGCTTTCATAAATATGGTCACCGTATTTATGACAATACAGTACAGACATATTAATATGTACTAAATGCATACATATGCTCCTATCCAACGGGTCACAACCAACATTTGGCGGGTATAGTGCGATACCATTTATAACTCCAAAAAGTCAGCACAGCTCTTTCTTTCAAGAGCACGGCAGTGTNATGAATGAGTCTTCGAATGTTTAAACGCCTTGCCGTATGCAATGCATTTGTACATACATATACATATATTAGTTTTAAATTTGTTACCAAATATTGCACGCATAATTTATGGGCTAAAACTGAAACACCCCAAACACCCATACACATTTGCGTACATATGAATAAACATACATATGTAAGTATTTTTCAAGCTGCAACCCTTTCATTGAAAAAATGTTTTATGACTTGCATGTAAATTTCCAACAACTGCGACAATAGTAGCCTTTAAGCTGA
>NW_016231837.1:0-1218 GCF_001687245.7 Rhagoletis zephyria | reverse complement strand
TCAACCAATTTTCAATAGATAAATGTGCCCACTTTTTTCTTTTTGGTAAGCATGGTAATACCCACCATGTTTGTTTACCATGTGACAATATCAAATGTTAAGGCAACACATCTCATTTAACAGACACTTGACCCTTAATCTGGCGCGTTGTTGCCTTTGACACTTGACACTTAAACTTGCGCGTATTTTTTTGGTTGTTTTTCGAACCGTTGAAACGAACCGAAACCCCGGTTGAAAGACCAAAAAAACCGCTTTGACGAACCAATCCAAAAGTGCAAGAACGGTTCGAACCGAACCGACCAAATTTTTCATCCGGTTCACGTCTCTGATAAACAAACATAAATGATTAAGTTAAAAATATACCTCATGGTTAGGCTTGTCAAAAGGCCGGGTCTAGGAGCCGCCGGGCTGGCGGAAAAAATCTGCCATTCATTTCTTCGAGTCGCAGTTAAAAGCTTTGTGATCCACCGATTTACTGGAAATATGTATTATGACTAACAATAAATTGTTTTCTTTTAATTTTCGTGTATGATAAAAATAACATATTCTGTAAACACGTATATTTTTTATCTAGTGCATGCATTTGAATCGCTCTTTTAGTGCCATTTAAAATATTATAACAATTTTGTCATTGTTGAAACTACTATCGATTCGCAACTGCATTTCAAAGAAAAATATCTGATTTATAAACCTCTCTTTATATCCATCAATTCAATCACTTGATGCCCCTTTTGATACGCATTAGCAAAGCTTTTTTTATAGGTAGTTGAAATAATGGCACACAGTTGGATCCATCTAAGAAACAAACTGAGGGTAAAACTTATATTGGCGAGCCTACTCACAGTGCTGACAAAGTGACACTCTATAGCAAACCAGAAATCTTTTCTGTTTTATGAGCAATGAAACCTACCAAAATTTTAAGCGTCCTACCATTCTACTAACGAGAAAAAAACCTACCAATTTTGGTAGGAAAAGCCCAAAACGGCAACCCTGAACCCAACACTTAAAATTCTCATATACTTACTTAGTTTTTCCGCTTTTGCTCATACCTCTTCTCCGTGCAGAAAAGCTGGCAGAATAAGGCATGGTTGCAGCTGCGTCTGACTGCCTGCCTGCTTGCCTTTGTCCTCGTCGCCGGCATTGCGTTCGTTGACATTTTTCTTTCGCTCTTACGCCTCCGTTTCTTTCCGCTCTTCATCCGTTGCTGGCTTTGTGTCG
>NW_016231836.1:0-1218 GCF_001687245.7 Rhagoletis zephyria | reverse complement strand
GGAGGGACGCTGCGCTTGGGCCAGTTGTGACAGCAGCAGCAGCAGTGAGTAGATGGTGAAAGTGCAGAGTTGTTTAATACTGGAATTTTGCATTTCGCTTAGTAATTGGGGTTAATATTTTATTATAAAATTTATATTTTAGTGATGCACTAATTTGTGTATTTTTCTTCTTTTAAATTTGTAAGCAATATTTCGCACTGTTTCACTTTCGCTTTGCAGTTCTTCTTCTGGCTTTCAAGCACCTCTTCGCGTTTTCACTTGTTGTGCTCTGATCTCTCTGGTGCAACTGTCGTACTCTGACTTAGCATCCATTGGTTTTATACTCGCTTCATTGTCCATATCTACAGCTGCGTGCAGGCCTGTGTAGTTATCGCCAAATCGCTTGCCTCACTCTTCAGATCAGCGCTTGGTTGAGTCATCGCTGTTGCTCGTCACGACTCTCTCGCGTTCTCGTGTTGTCGACAACAGCAGCTCATCATTGACGCACGAAATTCTTAGTTATCTCGTGCATACCATTTCTCTTGCACCTGTCCCGCCAAGTGTGCCGCAAACTTGGCAACGCATATATGTAAGTCGTAAGCTGCTGGCCTTGCTCAGTGTAGAGGCGAATTTCGGCGCTTTGGGCTTACAAGTAACTACATACATTTGTACTGGTTATATGATGTTTTATTTAAGCGGGTTAAACTTGTTTGAAAATGAAATTGCCTTCAATTGCTTTAACATTGACTTGGTATCAGTAAAGCTGCTCATCTATTCCTCTGGATGTACATATGTATATGCGAATATACGAAAATCCATACAAACATACTTACGTACATAGTTATGTTTAGTATTAACCTGAGTTCGCTGATTTATTAATTGCTAGTTTCGTTGCAATTTCATTCATCTCGATGTGTTGCTCTCAAATAAATTATAATGCAAATGATTTTGTTTGACATGTTGACCAGCAGTTATTGAACTGAATGTAAACAAACTGGGCTAACAGCTTGATTAAACGGTGCCATATCTCGGATAAGCTCTCAAATTAGCTAGTCAGTGTGTTGATAATCCTCGTATCAGATCGGAAGAATACTGATAATTTTTATTATCACAACTTAAGTGACATTTTTGCCACTGCCCGGTTCAACCCAACATAAAATAATAATAATAATTCTCATAGCGGTCGCTTGTTGACAGTGTATTTCTGCCATGAAAAGTAGCTTGTATATTTTCTAAAGT
>NW_016231835.1:0-1218 GCF_001687245.7 Rhagoletis zephyria | reverse complement strand
GCTCGCAAAGTATAGTAATTTCTTAGATATTATTGTATTACGACTGCGGTGACGAGGGCTGAAGAGTGGCGGTGGGGCAATGGAAGCAATGGAGCAATGGGAAAGGCATCAAGTAGGCGTGGTGCAATAAAATTTAGTAAAATGAATTGTAGTGAAGTAAAATGAAATTGGCATTTCTGGTATTTGGATCCGAGCATTAAATCAACATTCTTCACAAATGCGAATTGAACAAAATTAATTTCGAATAAATTCTTCAGAATGCGCTTTCAAATAGAATACATATACTGTTGCTATTTACGATGACTTAGAAATAGAAAAGAAAATAAAATATAAGTGGATGTGGACAATCCCTTAGATAATGAAGAAATATTATTTCCATAATTTGATTTGAAGCTTTCACTCAATCAGTAGGCGACGCGGCACAAATCGACTGACTCGCATGACCCAGGACCGCGTGTGTGTGTGTGCACAATAAAATACGCGTGCTTTGCCACCCAGAAAGGGATAGGTGGATGAGCGCATGAGCTCCTCCGAAGTGAGCAGTAATTGAAATTAGACCAGTGGTCTGCTTTGTCGGCAGACATTAAATTTTCCCCCATTCATCGCTTTATTCAATAGGCGAACTGCCCATCGACCCGGACAGCTCCATATGTTGGCTGCCAACTCAGAACGAAGGCCACATTACTTTGATGAGAAAATCCAAGCGAGCAATCCCATCAAGCACAGAAAACACACAAACAAAAACTGAAAATACCCAAACTATTGGGCGAAAGGAAGCGATTGGAGGCCGGTGGCGACACGGCGGAAANAATTCGTAATGAAAACTGCTGTCAGTTGAGATCAGATATCCTTATCATCATCATCATCCTCATCATTTTTATTCGGGCGTATCAAACGCACCAAACCAATGCCATACAATCACACATACACGTATGTATATGTATATGTATGCATATGTACATATGGGAGTGACTATTTCAAAGTTGTGCTGGGATTTTGTTATGGAGACTTTTTCATTTTCTGCAAATTGTTTTGTTTGCTTACCATTCGAAGAGTATACTTTCGTGTAATCCAAGTGTGGATTTTATTTGACAGCTTTGTTGCTAGTACATACATATATGGTTTAACGGTTTCACTACTGCCATTGCAGCATACCCATGTGCGTGTGTCTAAATGAATATTAATGGTATTTGAATTTGATTTTCTTTTCGCATAAAA
>NW_016231834.1:0-1218 GCF_001687245.7 Rhagoletis zephyria | reverse complement strand
TTTCCAGCGTTCTCTGATGTTTTATAAGGAGTGGCAAAAATATTTTCGGCTTTTGCTCCACTGTTTTCAAAAATACTCGTACAACTTATGTCATCACTTGCTTGAAGAAGTAGCCTGTTTTTATTGACAGTTTCCGGTACCTTTTTAATTACGATAGAAATAGTCTCATTTGATTTGGCGTTCGACTTAAAATTGTTAACTGTATTTTCTTTTTTGTTTTTAGTATCAAATTGGGAGTGGCTTCTGATATCATCATTTGTTTTTAGATTAAGCTCTACGCTGTTAGCAGACTCAGATAATTTGTCGGTATTAATGAAAATAGCGTCTTTTAAAATTTCTGCAAAATTAAAATCGTTCACAATTTCATNACTATCGATTTCCGATCCTTCATAAGGAGATATAGAAATGGGTTCATATAATTGGGCCTTAGATATTCGTTTTTTATCGGATTCGATAGCAAAAGTCTCACTTAATTCCACTGTGGAATCATAACTATGAGCCTCATCATCTTGTTTTTCTCCGTTTTCAATAGTGCAAGGTCCGCGAATATCTTCATTTTTTTCTTGAATAAAATCTTCTTTATTACTATCCTCAGGATCTTTGTGGAGACTAATAGAAATAGAGTCATTTGAAAACTTTGTAGACTTACAATCGGCAGCCATTTCATCTCGGTTTCCTCTGCTTTCAAAACAAGCAGGATTGCTGTCATCATTTGTTTTTAGAATAAGCTTTTCGTTAATAAAGGCCTTTGGTTCTTTACAAGACTCAATGGAATCATTTAGTTGGACCGTGTAATTACAATAATCAGCTTGTCTATCTCTGGTTTCCTCATTAAGTACGCCTCTTATTTTAGCGTCGGTAATATTGCCGTTATCGTTGTGAGGTATGAGCATGATAAGATCTTTAGTTTCAGATGTCATATCATCTTGATCTTGTTTGTTTACAAAACTAAAAACACTGTTAATATCATCAGTGGTATCTGATTCTTTATTAAGCTCGGAAGAGTCAGGCATTCCATTTACGTTTTCTTTGTTTTCGGGACTGGAAAGATTGCTGATAAAACCTTTTATTATTAATTTGGAACNAAAATCTTCGTTCGAGTTAAAATCAAGATATTCGTTTGAAGCGGTAGAAGTAGTTTCATTTGGTTGACTTCTCGTTATACAAAAATTAACCAATTTATCTTTGGATCCATTAGAAACCTCTTGTTTACTTTCA
>NW_016231831.1:0-1218 GCF_001687245.7 Rhagoletis zephyria | reverse complement strand
GCGAACGCTGGGCAAAAGCCCTAATATGAAAAGTTGCAAGGTCTTTCTGGCCAGTGGTTGACCGCAGGCTAAGCGCCAGCTCTCCATCATTGCAGGTGTACTGACCGAACATTGCACATTAAGACTTGATATTGTCACGGATCCTTCCTACTGCCGCAGCTGCTTGAAAGACGAGGTGGAATCACCTCAGCATTTTATTCTTAGCTGCCCAGCATTCGCTAGACTAAGGTTTAAAAACCTCGACGCGCATTTCATTAACACTTCCGGGAAGATCATCGAAGTGAGAAGAACATTAATTGCCTGTACAACCTTGTTTCGAGCACTCACAACGAGTGACTGTTTAGTGGAGTTTTTTTGAGCTGGAGGAGTTATCAGATTGTACTTTTTCGAAAATAATGCTCATAACGCTGTTACAAAGTTTTTATGACCTAAGTTAGATGGCTTGGAATTGGATTTGGACAATATGTGGTTTGAACAGGACGCTGCCACTTACCACACAGCACATGAAATAATGACCCTATTTTCAACACCTGTGGTTTTATTATTGAATCACCTATAGTCCCGCAAGCCTTTGCAAACCCTTCAACCGTTGCGACGAATCTCTTTTTTGGTACCACCGGCCACAATACAAAAACTCTCTAGAACAGTATTGGTTAAATGAATATTTAGGTACATATATGCTCTGTAAAGCTATTTAATCAGCCGAGAGAAAGGCCTGCATGTCCTATCGAGAATTTTTCTGCAAGCGTTTAAAGCATTGAACGTCTTCTTAACTTACCCTGCAGTATTATAACTCTGCGTAAATTTACTGCCCATAATACACATAATATGCATATATATATACATATATATAATCCAAGATACTTGGTAAATTATTTAGTAACAATTGTAATATTGTGGAATATTTTCTTTTCTCTTAAAAAGTACGTTTTCAAGTCGCCGCTTACTTGTCGAGTTGTGAATATCTTCTAGTGTACTCTCGAGGATTTCATTCATACATATATATACGAGGGATACATGCGAGAGATGGTAATGGTTGATAACAAGCTTAGGCTATTCATCGAGTATCTTTCCATCTGATCATGAGCGCCCACATTAACGGGGATAGGCCACCTTCGTGAGGGCATTTTTTGAAATATAATTTTTTAAATACTCAAATATGTGCATACGCATACATATTGTCAGGAAAAATATATGAAAGATATGAGTTTATAGCAA
>NW_016231830.1:0-1218 GCF_001687245.7 Rhagoletis zephyria | reverse complement strand
TAATGTTCGGCTCCGCCCGAACTTAGACTTTCTTACTTGTTCCATTTATTTTTTGGTATACCAATTTTATGAACTGGACAAACTTTGATTGCGTTTTCACACAAAATTGAAATTTGTAAATAATTCTGTATATTATTAAACGAGTTGGTACACATCCACAGCCTAGTGCAACCAGTTGGAAATATGGAGAGGGATGGGAAATATTTTATTTTCCCCTGGGGAAAATCTCCTGTAGCGCATTGTCCTTTTATCGCCGATTTTTTTACAGAGAGCACAATTGAAAATAATGTATTATTATGTACATATGTATGTATATATACCTATATATGTCTTTTATTTAGCCACGCTTGAATGATTTTTACTCGCTTTTTTCTTCTTATTCTTATTTGTATTCAGAATTATATAAACGAAAATACGAAAATGTATTTACTACCTTTGTCTTCCTTTTCCATTTGGATACATAAATACGTAAGTAATACAATAGTACATACATATATACAGCTAATTAGAAACAGTTGTACTGCTTTGTGCATTATTAACTAGTGACTCCATCACAGAGCCAACAAGCGAGCTAATGGATATGCCACTACCTGAGATGAGCTGTCAAATCCACTTGCGTCATTGGTGACAAATCCAATTTAGGCATGGCATATGTTCAAGATGTCCAGCTTTTAATTTGCGGACCTTCCAAAGTAAAGTTTCAAGATTCAAACGGTTCCGGGTTTGCTGGCTATACAGCGTGCGGTGAGCAGATGTCGGCAAAATGGATTGATGGATATTTTGAACTAATTAATTCTGTGGTTAGCTGTAAAAGTCATTTGCTTTTTGTTACTAGAAGTGTATACTTGGTGCGCCAAAACAACGCACTTTTTTCTTTTGAGTGTAAAGCAGATGTTGAAATTTAACGTCAACAAGTAGGAAAGTTTAAATAAGGCCGAAACCGAAAGTTACAAATATGCCCTCTATAATTATGAAATTTTTTGTATTTTCGAAAATTACTATTTTAATGGAGATGAACATAAATATAGAGTGATTTCGGGGCAGATTGATAAAATAGCTTTGGAGATACACATACATACATATATATGATAAAAATGGGTGGTTCCACGCCTATTTTGGTACCGATTTAAGTAATCTTGAATTACCATTTCAGTTTTTTATAAAGCTAGTACCATTTACATACATACTCTGCAATACTAGAAACCCGGCACAACTGGG
>NW_016231829.1:0-1218 GCF_001687245.7 Rhagoletis zephyria | reverse complement strand
GATATTGAAAAGAGTAAAACCAAAAATGCAAGCTGTATCAGAAATACGACGCATACATAGTTAACCTAATCAAAAATACTTAATTGAAATGCCATTGTACATACATACATGCATACTAAATTTGTAAATTTTTTTCGTGAGTCAAGTAATAAAATGTTGTCACAATACCACTAAAAACTAATGCCGTTTTCGTTTCTACAAAAAATTTAGCTTTCTTATTGCCCCTTTTTTAGTGTTTGTGCGTAGAGGGCAAAGAGAAGGTTGCATTTTTCGGTAGAAACGACATCGGCATAAGCAATTGCCCTTCATTAAAATTTTAGACCTTTTACTTAAATATAAATGGCTCAGTTTTTATGCATTCGGCCCAAAAAAATAAAATATTGGTTAACAAGTAATTTTTAAGCAAAAAAGAAAACCGACTTTAGTTCTCATAAAAAATTTAAGATTACCTTTAATTTCTGCATGATCCAATGATCAGATCTAAACAAAATTCGTTTGGGACCACCTCCTTTAAAAAACTAATTATTGAAATAGGTTAACGTGGTCTAAAGTTATGCAAAAGTATATATTCCGACGAATTGATAACTTCCTCCTTTTTTAAGTCGGTTAAAAATTAAATAAAAAGACACCCAGAAAAATCATTGCTTGATGCTAGGAAAAAAGTATATTATTCTAAGGAAATATTACCTTGAAATGGCTCCAAATTCATGGCTGCCTTAATATGAGTAAACGATTTGGCTGAGTTTAAGGAAAACACAGTTCCTTAGTTTTCAGTACTATTTTCATTCTTCATAGTAAAAATTAACTTGCCGTGAAAGGAATAAGTACATATGTCATTTTGCTCGCGGTGCTCAAACAGTCGAAAATGCCGACAGATCAAAGCTCTGGAGTGCCAGTTGAGAGATGCAAGGTTCGAGTCCCAGAGCAGAATTTTGTTTTTGGTTATTTTATTTTTATTTATAGTTTATTATAAACTATATACATATTATGTATATATTTACTATACACTTTTTGTGACCCAAATTCACATACATGCATACATACAAGTGATTTCAAAGTATTCTCATATGTATTTCTATTTTCAAAATACATATTTTGTATTCAAATACTTTTAGTAATTGTATTGTATTTTAAATACGTGTTATGTAAGGTATTTGTATTTTCTTCTAAAATATTATTTGACAAGTATTTTTAATCAGGTGGATAGCAGAAGTATTT
>NW_016231826.1:0-1218 GCF_001687245.7 Rhagoletis zephyria | reverse complement strand
GCTTTTCGTAGCAAGGCGAAGGACATCTAAAATTTTCAGATTTTTAATACTATTTTTATTTATTTTTCTTAAAAATTTTATTTTTTCTTAAAATTTTTTATATTCTCTACATACCGAAATATTGTTAACTGGCTCATTTCTTGGAAATTTTGCACGTAATGTTAAGTATTTATAAGTGCGATTAACAGCCTTTAAACGGCAAAGGGGGAAAGTAAGGTAAGATTTGTCGACTTCAATGCATTCGACATTGGTAAACTCCACCGCTGGCATTACAGCAATCTGCATAAAGTGTATGATGTATATGTATATAAATGCATTCTGCTGTGTTGTGTAAGTTTTTCTGCTTTATATTAGTATCACTTACAATAAAAATGCTGCCGATGATCGATGCGCAAAAAATACGTTTCTTCATGCCTACTGCTGGATTGACAATGACGTATAGCCGCCAAAAATTTAATGGACTAGAATGAATAACTAAATCTGTCAGCCGTTAAGTAAATGTATTAATTTACATATATTAATGGATTTTCATCGAGTCAGCGCGCAGCTTAAGTGGGGGACATTAGTGCGTATTACTTTGACACTTGAGCCAGAGTTCGTTTCATAGTGCTACATTTCTAGACATAATATATGTGTATAAAGGTACATACATACATACATATGTACATACATATGTAAGCTTAACAGTAATATATTTTAGTGTAACATCGGCTGATTCAACTGTGGTAAGTCTGTCAACGTCCAAATTTGCCAAATAGCAGATATCGAACAACGGGCCTAAATATCTCTTTCATATTTTAATATGAAATTTCATTGCAGATGCATAGATATGTAACAACACATTATTACATTTTAATTGCTTACTTTTATATCACATCAGGTATATACATAGATTTGGTAATCAGAAATTAATTTATTTTCCGCGCAGTAATGTTGGTAGTGGTTTGAAGTCGTATTGGAATTGAACTCTATTGACGCAGAACTGAAAATATAATAGTGCCTAACTAAAATATATATATGTATACATATATATATCGTTACCTTAATATAGAAAGGCCCACTACAACATATTTGTTTATATACGAAATGGTTGAACGGCTTGAAAATAAGGCGTGAGTACGGCTTGGCAAAGCATTTGGCATTCCATTTACTTAGCACATAAATACGAATAGGTTAGGTTTGAAATTAAAGGTTATTTTAATGTTTTCGTGTCCAGTA
>NW_016231825.1:0-1218 GCF_001687245.7 Rhagoletis zephyria | reverse complement strand
GTTCAACGGGCACTCGGTTGAATGTCCAGGGCAGAGAAAAGCCAAAAAAAGGCTTCAAAGAAACCACTGTATGCTAAACGGGACACAGTTGCCTTCTTTATCAACTGAGTAACATGAATCTTCCTAAACCAAACCGCCTGTCGCTTTTGTGAGTTGGGGGAGAGAACGCCAGAACATATTCTCTGTGAATGTGGCGCTCTTGCTAGGCGCATACTAGCTCACTTGGTTGGTGCTATACTTAATACGTTTGAAATATAGAACAAAACGCCTAGGCTAAATCAAAAGCCTTCCCATTTAGGTCGAAGGGTCACGGACAATAAATCGCGGTACTTATGGCCCATTGCCCATAATAATAATAATACTGTATGTACGTGGATCACTTTATTCTTTTTAAATCAGTGTTCTTAGATGGAGGATTTATATCGCTAAAACTTATACTGAAAATTCGGTGGTATCGGAGATACTTATACCTTTCTCTTCAGAACTTACAGCTTTCTTTTAATTCGCAATGCCACTTTGCCNGAACTCTAAATATTTTTTGATTTCAACATAAAAAATAGGGGTATAAGATTTTTACGATATAGAACAACCCTATGGGGTGAGAGCATTAAAATTCCGACTTTACGCATTTTGGACCACCCTAACCTACATACATACGAATAAGTAAGAGCTTACTTATAAAACTTCCAACGTCTGCAGTATTAATTGCGCGGCGAAACCATGGCAAGATGAAAAAGTTGCAACAAGCAAACAGCACTCGCATTAGAATGGAAATCGTAAATACTCGTGTAAATAAAATCAAATGCAGTAAGTAACATTGAGTAGACTGAGTGGGAGGTACTTCAAGACCGCCAACGATGTGCATGTGACTGTTGGTCGGTGCCTCTTGTGGCACGTGCAACGGACTGTGGGATGAAATCAATTAAACTGGCACAGCTCCGTAATTGCAGTCAAACGCATTTGCCACGTTGGCAACGTCGCAGGACGCGCTTCATTGTTGTCTGTCGTTGTTGCTACTATTTGGCTATTGCGCTAATTGGGGCACGTAACCTTTGCAATTGGCCACACGCATACGGAATGATTACAGTGGCATAGGGATGTCGGAAAAACATCAATGCATCGAAGATATCGATGTTTTTTGAAAACTTGGTTTTTAATATCTTCTTTCGTTTACAAAAAATACGGGTGTTATTTTTTGCATTTAGAAAAATCCTAGCA
>NW_016231824.1:0-1218 GCF_001687245.7 Rhagoletis zephyria | reverse complement strand
CCATAAATTTGCCAGTGCTCCAGCAGCAGCAACTGCAACTCCGAATTTGCCAACGCTCCAGCAGCAGCAACTGCAACTCCAAATTTGTCAACGCTCCAGCAGCAACAAAAGCAACACCCAAACTCACAAGGGCCAATACCGCTGCCCAGTGTGCCGCAGCAACCACCGCCTGGCTTTTTGTCGCGAGATGCGCAGGATGGAACCGGCCGAGAGACTGCGTGCTGTCCTCGTGCACCGCCACTGCGCCAACTGCCTGTCGCCGCATCACACGGCGAAGAATTGCCGAGACCGGCACCATAGCCTTCTCCACCTGGGCGAGGCACCCCGAGATGAGGAAGATGTGCTACTGGGATTGGACGAGCCAGAGATCCGTCACCGATGGCCATCCCGACCGTACAACCTCCGGCCATTGGCCGAATCGAGCGACGACGGAGAGGTGCTGGAGATTGACGCCGACGAGGACGACCTCCAACCCGCAGCGAATGAAGTTTCCGCCATCAACGCGCCGCCGGAATTCAGACCTCCTCTGTCGGGTGTCCGGTCGGCTATACAGCGAGCCCCAGCAACGAGGTGGAAGCGTCGAGGCGCACACCGACGTCAACACCGACGCCACCGGCGACCCCAGCAACAACCCCACTGCCGTGGTGTGAGAGACGCCCGAGAGCGGATCACGGGAACGGCCCGTAGCGCTCCTAGGCTATCTGTCCTCACACCCACAGTAGCGCTTAAGGTGATAACCCGTGGCAGGACGCAAGTGGTGCGAGCTATCGTCAATCCAGGGCAACCCAAGTCGACCATATCGCTACAGCTGGCGCGCCGACTCCAGCTTTTACCCTGGGGCGACTCGGATGTGTGCAGGCTCACTCTCAAAGGGTGGCATGAAAGGCTGGATATTTGCGCCGACGGGCAACCAGGCCTATCTCGGGTAACCCCCCCTCGCACGCTGGACGCCAGGATCACCAACGAGTTCGACAATTTTCGGCCATTCCCACGACAGCCGGTTCTACGTACCGGAATGACTCGGGTTTTACCCGACCAAGGGCTGTTGTTTCGGCGATCTAACCCCGTTTAGGTCGGNTTTACCCTGGGGCGACTCGGATGTGTGCAGGCTCACTCTCAAAGGGTGGCATGAAAGGCTGGATATTTGCGCCGACGGGCAACCAGGCCTATCTCGGGTAACCCCCCCTCGCACGCTGGACGCCAGGATCACCAACGAGT
>NW_016231822.1:0-1218 GCF_001687245.7 Rhagoletis zephyria | reverse complement strand
CAACAAAAGAAATTGCTAAAAATCAATGGTAAGTCCTAGCTACTTCAAACTTTCACTTTGTTATACCAAAATTGAATGGGCTAAAAAACTGCATACTCAAATTTTTTCTAGAGAGCGTAAATAAAAAGTACAATATTTGAGTGAAATTTTGCAGANAGCGATTTTTGTTACAGCTATGTATTTTGTGTGAAATATATATGTATATAAAAGTGATAGTGATGGAAGGTTGGTAAACATCAGCTGCAAAGAGGCTTGAGCAACCAAATATACATATATGTACATACATACAAACATACATGCATAGAGAAATCGCGAGATTTTCCAAAGTACTCGCAATTCATTTGCTATGCTGCACACATTTTAAGCGGAAAATCGATTTTATTTTTGGTTACTGTCATTTTTGTTGCTAGAAATTTTTTTCTCCTTGTGTTGTCTTTAAAGCTGGAATGAAGATGATTTTATTTGATTTACATAAATGAAATATTTTTCTTCGCAAAGGTTAATTTTATTACTAAAATGAGATTTAGTTATGGATTTTGTCGCTTATCTGGATTTTCATAAGCGATTAAAATGGTGATTTAGTACCGAAAAATTGTGGTTTTTCCTTTACAAGCGCCACATAACTTTCGATTCTACATAAAAAGAACTAACTTTTCACCTCTTAAAAATAACAATAGGTCTCCACCGTTTTTGGGGTTTCGAAGAAAATTTGAAAATTTTATCTTTTGCGACCTCTGGTGAAAGTTGTAAGAAAAATATAAGCGCAAATTGAATTTTTTTCACACCAAAAAAACATATTATGGCATGTTTTTATACAAAATTTAAGCAACTCTTTACAAGACAACAGCAAAATGCTAGGAAACCTATTTTCGCAATTTGGCAAACTCCTAATTGATTTCAGACCCATGGCTTCTTCGGAAAATTTGCTTAGAATTACAAGTAGAATTCTTCAGTGCTATACGCGCATAGTCGAAAAATCTCCCATACAAATTAACCCACCCTAACATACATAATATACATATATGTATAAATATTATTATTTAATATATTTAATAGATTACATTTATACAAGGTTTACAAGTATGCTCATGTGTCATGTCATTTACAGGACTCTAAATTCAACACACAAATGCAATGTATTTAAATACTACATATTTTTGGATTGCATGCTCATCATATTCCTCACCTTGATTTACATATTATGTATCTTCCTTCCGA
>NW_016231821.1:0-1218 GCF_001687245.7 Rhagoletis zephyria | reverse complement strand
ACTCACGGGGAAGTGAGGTTTCTTATTTATGCCACCGTGATCACTCTTTCCGGCTATATTAAGCAATTTAAGTATATTTTAACTAAATAGTTTATTAAAAGTACCTGTACAAACCACTTTTCCTTGCTAGCGTCCATTTTTGCTTACTTTTACTCTTGATATTTCTTCTCGTCTTGGCAAAAATAATCGATAAAACTAGGTTGGACACCGAAAAGTTATCGGTTTAATCTGATACTATTTTATGATTACAGATTAACTAGGGCCGAATTTTGTATGGCTAATCTCCTTTTCTAATTGCGATTAGGGAGTTAAGCTCGAAAATGATTATAATCTACTTATATGTAAACCTACGACGTCGCTCTGGCGAAGCCGTTTTGGTGAACACGAAACGACGTCGTTACGACGTCGCTATGGTGAAGTCATTACGACTTCGCTCTGGTGAAGTCGTTTGGGTGAACTCGAAACGACGTCGAAACGAAGTCGTTTTTTCCATACAAAATTCAGCGTCGCTTATTATGACAAAATATGGAATCCACAATGTACAGCTTTTTTCAGAAAATTAAGGCGCCTATTTACATCTTTTTTTCAGTATTCACAATATTCTTCACATAAAATTTTTTAATTTTTTTATAAAGGTATAGTTTACTCTACAATTGTGGGTATGAAGTTTTATTAAATTTGGTATAGAATTGTTCTTTTACTTTAAATNCTTTTACTTTAAATTTGGTATAAATTTTAAACATCGTTTTGCAGTTCGCTGGTACATCGTTTTTGTGGGCTGCAGGGGAGTCGTTTTTGCGGCCCGCCGGTGAACTGCGCTTTTCATCCGACGGCGAGACGTTTGCGACCGTAGCCGGCGAACAAATTGTTCACCAAAACGAGTCGGAAACGACGTCGTTACGACAAGTGGAAAAAGTGCACCAACACTAAAGAAAAGTTTAATTTTTTATTGTAATAGAGCTGTAACTTTCGCTATCGCTGCTGTTTTAATACATCTATACTATAATAAAACTGGAGATTGTTTTTCTGTTTGAACTCACTAACCTCCGGAACTACTGAATTGATTTTCATGGGGCTTTAACTGGTATCTAGACAGTGACCTCGGACGTAACATAGGCTATATTTTATCAAAACTGGAATGTAGACGAAAAAGATATACCAATTTTTGGAAACAAAATTTACTTTGCACCAAATTCTTTTGAATACAATTTTGCTTTT
>NW_016231820.1:0-1218 GCF_001687245.7 Rhagoletis zephyria | reverse complement strand
CCGAGCGCCTCTCATCGTCGCCGCCGACAGCGCAACACCAAGCGCACCCATAAAAGCGCTACCCGTCGCCGTCAGCAGCGCCACGTCAAGCGCGCCAGCAAGAGCGCTATCCGGCGCCGCCAACAGCGCAACACCAAGCGCACCCGCAAGAGCGCTACCCGTCGCCGTCAGCAGCGCCACGTCAAGCGCGCCAGCAAGAGCGCTATCCGGCGCCGCCAACAGCGCAACACCAAGCGCACCCGCAAGAGCGCTACCCGTCGCCGTCAGCAGCGCCACGTCAAGCGCGCCAGCAAGAGCGCTATCCGGCGCCGCCAACAGCGCAACACCAAGCGCACCCGCAAGAGCGCTACCCGTCGCCGTCAGCAGCGCCACGTCAAGCGCGCCAGCAAGAGCGCTATCCGTCGCCGTCAGCAGCGCACGACAGGCGTACCGAGGCTAGCAGCGCGCCATTCAACGGCGTCAACAGACCGCTGCTCACCAGAATTGAAGCCACGCCACTACCACCTAACGAGCCCATAACGGGACAGGAAGCCGTTACCCAACCACTGCAAGTGACGCCAGCAAGTTTTGTTATTTGTTATATGTTCTTTATAGAAATTAAGAAAATGAAAGTAATAAAGTGCGATTTGCCAGAGCCCCGAAACTACAAATTTATTGTAACGAACCCTGGACACGGCGAGTATACCCCAGCATTGTAGAAGAAGCGGCGGGGCGAATAAAACGCTTCGTTACAATAGGGTTTGCGTTTATTTATTATATCTAATAAATGGAACTTAGTGAGGATAATATTGACTAATGAGAAAAGTGCACGTCTGGTGAAGACTGAGAGTAAAGAAAAGCAGAAAAAACAATATACATTTTTTATTTCTTTTAAATGTTTTGATTCGCCATTATAAGGTTATTAATAGAAAAAAAAAAGCAATAATCAAGTTATAACTAAGCGTTAGTTTTACTACGACCTTGCAAAAATAAAAAAATTTACTTGTGGGCCTTTTTAGCCTGAAGAATGTATGTATATGCAACATTGCAGCAGCTTATTTTCCTACATTTTGTTTAATTTCCACTAATAATTAGAATGCTTTAGAAATATTTACGAAAATAGAGCACTTGACTTCGTTCGTTTTAGAGTTGTAGCAGGTAATGATTTTTTCTTCAAACTGCGATTCCCGAAGTGCGGAGTTGTGTGGTTTAGTTGGGATTTCCCTGAACACCAGATAC
>NW_016231819.1:0-1218 GCF_001687245.7 Rhagoletis zephyria | reverse complement strand
TCGAATAAAGCTAAGTTTCAAACTTCGTAAAAATATCGATGTTTTTGATGAGGTATTTAAAAAAGATTTTGAGTGCAAGTTTGAAGTAGCTCGGACATACCGTTGATTTTTGGCAAGTTTTTTGGTGAAGGTGTCGCTCATTTTCTCCAAATTGTCGAACATACTTCGTATAGAAATACATACGTAAGTCCTAGCTATTTCAAACTTGCACTTTAATGTATGTACTACAATTAAATGGGTTACAAAACTTCATACTCAAAATCCTTTTAGTAGTGNAATTGTCGAACATACTTCGTATAGAAATACATACGTAAGTCCTAGCTATTTCAAACTTGCACTTTAATGTATGTACTACAATTAAATGGGTTACAAAACTTCATACTCAAAATCCTTTTAGTAGTGCGTATCATAACTATAAGAGATCCACATATTGAAAAGTTTTGACTATTTATTTTATTAACCGACTTCAAAAAAGGGAGGAGGTTATGAGTTCGTCGATTTTTTTTTTTTTTTTATGTATGTTACCGCATAACTTTGGGCCACGTTAACCGATTTCGATAATTCTATTTTCACCTCAAAGGTGGTCTCATACTAATTTTGTTTAGATCCGATAATTGGATCATGAAAACTTAACTCGGTTTTGATTTTTGCTTAAAAATCACTTGTGTTTACTTTATTTTAAATAATTTTTTTTCTAAAAATATAGCTGATTTTTTAATTAATTTATGTTTTTAATTAGATACATTACTTGCTTATCGATATTTTGTGTGCTTAATTTGTAAGTTTGTAACCAAAAATAATTTCGAATTTTTTGACAAATTTTTCAAAAAAAGTGTTTTCAGAGAGCTGAAATTATTTTTACTTTCAACTTTGTTTTGACCATGGATTTATCCCATTATGTTTAACATTGAAACGTAAATTTTTGTATCTAGTATTTCATATCTTTTACTATCTAACTGATCTCTGTATAAATGACTTAACCTGTTTGAAGCTCTTTCGTAGTGATTACAACAAATACACACTTTGTTACTGTTACTACATTTTATAGCTTTTAACTTAGTTTTAAGTATTGCGAATTCATAGCGGGTGAAATCAAACAGCATATATGTATTGTGTAGCTTGTACACACTTTCGTAGTAAATTTACGCACATCACAGCAGTTATATTACACTCTACAAAGTCCGAAATTTAAACAAACTATTCGTTGAATAATCGAGC
>NW_016231816.1:0-1218 GCF_001687245.7 Rhagoletis zephyria | reverse complement strand
AAAAACGGATTTTCTAAATAACTCGACTCTCGCAGTTAGGATATATTTTTAATTTGAAAGAAATACGACTTTTATTAATAGCTCGACTGCAGCTACATCTAGCGAAATTAATAAAGCTTTTATAAATCTCATTCGTTTGCCGCGGGTGTATATGAGGGCACTCGAGTTGCCGAAATGAAGACGGATAAAGCCTCGTTAATTAAATGGATTTTAACTTTGTGAACCGGTGAAAACCTCCTTAAAGAATATTTTCGAAGTAAATCGTTTTTTAACCACTTTCATTTGACACCCATCTATTTTTAGTACTTTACTTAACTTAATAACACTGGTTTAGAGCAAAATAGTTCTATGGATGCCGCTATTCAATTTATTTGTAGAATTTCTCGGTGATAACTTAAAACTAGTTAATTTTTTTATGGATAAGTTTTCGGGTGGTTCCACTTAATCGCGTATATCTTACGAATTCTCCATAAACCGTACATACACCCCTTTTCGATAGGCCCGATAATTTCTGAGAAATGCTTGTGAAAATAAAAAAGAAATTTTGTAGAGCAAAGCTGCAGAAAACTTTAGAATGAAAAAATACACTACTCGTAACAGAAATATCAAAAAATAGCAAAAAAGAAAAAAAAATAATACTTTAAGTATGATACAAGAATGTATGTATAATCCATATATATTAGTGCAATGAATGGGTACACTTGAAACAAACAAAACAAAAAATAAATTTTAATAAAAATAACGCAATGGGTTTTCTGCTTCTTCTTTTTTATTTGCTGTTTGTTTTCCGACTTGTCATCGATTGCTTACATTCATATATGTATGTATGTATGCGTATGTATATTAGACATATGACTTTTTCAATTTAATATACCTGTAAGAAGATAATGAAGACTGTTGAGCATTTTTTGTTAAAACTTTTTATTAATGCTATCAGATCTGCTCCGGGCGATCGATTTTCGAGACTGAGATGTCAAATGATAGGGCCTGATCGGTAGATGTGCATGTGTGCAAGTCAAATTATTAAAAATTGGGTATCAATTGGAATGAGTTTGGGACTGCTTTATTCCTCAACTATATTTACGGTTGCAACCAGTTTGAAAAATCAAATTCAACTTGAATTTGGGACAATTAGAAATTGAAATATGTACTACAACATGGGTGCCAGGCGAAAAAGTTTTAAGAAGGTTTTAGTTTGAAATTATTTTTAAGAGGGCT
>NW_016231815.1:0-1218 GCF_001687245.7 Rhagoletis zephyria | reverse complement strand
TTTATAGTAAGATCAATTACTTTTCTATTTGATTTTAATATTTTTTCCCCTCAGTGTATATTTTAAATTAGACCTCTGGTAATACATAAATGGAAAGTGCATTTAATTGCATGCATTAGTTTTTGAGTGATGCGCATACTATTTTAAAAGAGGTATGCCGCTTGTTTACAAATTCAAAACCAATTCATTTAATTCAGTTGNCTGAAAAAAGGTTTGAAACAATTTATTTAAGATGTTAAATAAAAAATTTTAATATGGATGTCAAACGAGATAGCTTTAAGAAAGCTTTATTCCGAAAATATATTAAAGGAGAGTAGCCACCTGTCTGGAAATTCAAAATCAAATCAAACTAAATATTTTTATACGGGTACCAAGTGAAAAAAGCTTTAGCTCGAAAATATCTGCCACCTATAGAAGAATTTTACATCAATATAATTTAGATGTTACATCAAATGTTTTAATACATATGTTTATTAAACGAGACAGGTTCAAGAAAGCTGTATTTTAAAGCAGGGCTACCAAGTGTTTGGAAATTCAAAATCTATGTAATCTAAATTTGAAATTTAATATTTTTTAATGGGTATCAATTGATGACAGCTTTACTTCGAACCTTCCACCTATTGCAAAATTTTAATCAATTTTATTAACATGTAAAATCAAACATTTAAATATGAAAAGCAAAGGTGAGAAGTTTACGAAAGCTTTAAATTGAAAATATTTGAGAATAATTCTGCCTTTTATTTGTAAAATATTTTTAAAAACTAAATCCTTTTATATGGGTATGAAATGAAGAAAACACAAAAAAGGAAATGAAAGAAGAAAGCTTTATTAGCAAAACATTTTGACAAGGTTGCCACCAGCTTAGAAACTCAAAGTAAATTTAACTACACAGGTCCACAAAAAAAAATCGATGAAAGGTTCCTTTGACCAAACCTAGTCTGTTATATGTTTTTGGAGTCGCTGAGCACGAATATGAAGTCCGTTTTGCTCCATCACGTCTGGATTTTTTTCTAACCTCAAAAAACATCTTGGATTTTACGTGACAGAGGTGTTTTTTGAGGTTAGGAAAAAAGCTAGACGTGATGGAGCAAAACGGACTTCATATTCATGCTCAGCGACCCCAAAAACATTTCATAGACTAGATTTGGTCAAAGGAACCTTTCATCCATTTTTTTTTGTGGACCTGTGTTATTGAGTTAATCGAAATATTTTAATGTG
>NW_016231814.1:0-1218 GCF_001687245.7 Rhagoletis zephyria | reverse complement strand
GTGATGTGAGCAACATAAATCTTAATCTTTAGTTTTATCTTCATCTTCGCTACCTCTCTCTCCATCTCTCTCTTAATCTCCATTTCTACCTTTTTCTCTATTTCTATTCTTCTCCTTTTCCTTAGCGGTCCCTCGTCTTTATCTTTATTTGGAACTTAATTATTATCTTTATTCTTTTCTTCGCCCACATATTCATCTTCACCTGGTATCCTTACATGTATTAATCGCAATATAAATCTTATCCTTAAACCGTTACGTAGCATGTTTCCGTTATTCAGCATCAATAGTAAGGCATACATTAAGGAGGCTTTTCCGTCCACACCATTTCCGTTGCATTCGCCATGTTGATTTTTCAGTTCACTAACGCCGGCACTTCGCTTTGATTGTTGCACGCAACTTGTATCGAACCTGGGCCATTTAGAGTGAGAATAGTTTACTCTACCGACTCGACAACGACGGCCATCATACACACAGTCAAATATAAAGAACCTTTTTTTGTCATCCAGTCTTCCAATTTTCAGTTTCATTCGTTAAATTGAATAATGAAAAGTTTTTTCCTCTTACTCTTCCCACTGTTCTCTTTCGCTATGAAATTTTCTTTCCTTTTCCACCACTTGATTCGCTTTATCATCAACGGCAGCAGGAAGCGTGTATGCGAAAAGGCTACAGGAAGCGCGCGAAACTTTTCAAAGCTCTCTCTGCCATTGCGCAGCGGTTAGTCTGCTATAATATTTACTTAAAGCAAATGTACCGAAATCTCGCTAAAGCAAGGTGGCAACAATAAGTGTTCGCCAGTGAAGGAACACGGAAGAAAGGAGCGACTACAAGTCTATTGCTAGCGATAAAGCCAATTTATGCAAACTATAAATTTTTAGGCAACAATAAGAACAACATTACAAAATACTGCTCCATAAATGGCAATGAAGTGTAAAGTGAATTCAAATCTAATGCCACAAGGAGCAATGAAATAAATGGTGATTTAAAGCGATTTTTTTTTTGTTTAAACTAGCGGTAAATAAATTTTTTCGATATCTTCTTCTTTTTCATCATTGACACTGTCAAGGACCAACCAAGTCAAGTTGGATAAGGAAGCAAAGCGAATGGGTCTGGCGGTAAACGAGGACAAGACGAAGTATCTCCTATCATCAAACAAACAGTCAGGATATTCACGCCTTGGCACCCACGTCACTATTGACAGTTACAATTTCGAGAAAGTAG
>NW_016231813.1:0-1218 GCF_001687245.7 Rhagoletis zephyria | reverse complement strand
TGTGGTCAACGTAGCCGGTGTTGGACCTACATTTTCTCTGTAAAAATTCGAATTTTACCCAATTTTGTAATGGGTCCGTCTCCGCTTGCCACCCTAAAACCATTGAACAAATAACCGAACATTTCCCCTTTTGTTTTTTTTTAAAGAGAAGAGGTCTAATGCTTAATAAGTTTATAATTGTGTTTCTAGTTTTCATACTAACAATAAATCATCAATTTTTTTTTCACACCCCTCCAATATTGAACAGTAAAATATATTTGTTTTTACCCACAGGAACAACGATATTGTCGAAATATACTAGAATTAGATAATAGTCACTTCACTGAAAGTCATGAGGCCCATGGGTCCCAAAGTAAATTCCGTTTTCAAGTTACTTGAAAGACATGGGCAAAGACAATATCGAAATTGTAATTTCAGTGTCTGAAATATATCAGAAATAAACGTATCCGATATAGAAAACTGTAATTGTCTTGGATAGCTCCATTGTGAAATAATCAGATGACATAATCACATTAAAGAATTTTAAAATATGTTCACTAAAATTTTATTAATGTAAAAATAATGATTTTGGCAAGTAGTTAACGAATTTAATGTAAAATTTAAACATTTTTAAGAAAAGATATTTTAACTATTTGTAAAAGGTAAATGTTAATACAACTATTTTATTTATACTCTCAAATTTAGGATATAAAATCCCCTCTACCAAAAAAATAAAATTGGGCAACGCCGCTTCGAATTTTTTACAATTGTGCAATTGTCAAAAATCTCCCTTTTAATCAAAAAGTTGTTTATTGAAACTACCTTCTTTTTTGTATCATGGTAAATTGATTTAATGAAATTTTGTTAGAAGAAAATTTCTTTTCATTTTCTTGACCTGCATTTTATATAAATTTTTCGTTTTTCTTGATAACTGTATACTATGTTTAAAAACGAAAGTCTCTCTCAATACACATCTTTCAATTGGAAACGGGGGTTTTTGAAAATTCGGCTAAGGCCTATTGCTTCACAAAGCCTGAAAAGTTCTTAATCTGACGTTGCTAAAAACTCCTTCCAATTTTCGTCGCAGCTGTCAATCTGAATTCGTAGGCTAGCGCGTACAGTGATCTCGTTTAGTGCAGTTCAAGATACTCGTACTATCAATAGTTAGCATTTAGTAAGTTTTGTTCCAAATTGGAATTGAAATGATGACCGCCTATCTGCGAAATCGATTTCAGTGTT
>NW_016231812.1:0-1218 GCF_001687245.7 Rhagoletis zephyria | reverse complement strand
TCTTTCTTTTCTCTTTGTTTCAGACCGATTCTGCAGACGCCGGAAAAGGAAGGAAGAATCCTACTTTTTTTTGCCGGCTTCCTTAGCAGGGTAATATTTGCGCCGATTTTGGAGTCTCACTTTGTCGGAGATTTCCAAGTGGAGCAAAGAGTGGAGAGAGAATATAGAGCCAACCTGTTGACTACGACGACGTCGACTGTCGTCTTCAGCCTCAGCCTCAGCAGCGGCAGCGGCTTTTCGCTTGGCTTTGCGTCGACCCCGTCGCGGCAGCAATCGCTGGCNAGAAGCTAACGAGCGAAATTGAATTGCAGCTTGACTTGCAGCTTGGCTTGTCCATTGAAGTGCACTGAGCAGTTCATTTCATTTCATTCTGTCCTTTTTCGCTGTTTCCATCATTTGCAGCAGTCGTTGAACTGCACTCGCCAGTTTTAAAGAAGAAGAAAAAGAAATGAGTTGAGTGTCTGAGGGTAGTAGTCTGCTGCTGCTGCTGCTCATGTTTCGCCGGTGAGTAGTGGCGGTGGTGGCGGCCTGGTGCAGCCAGGCCTGTCCTGTTCTGTCCTTCTTTTGCTTCTTCATCTTCATCTTTGTCAATGAAAGAGTTGCTGCAGAGACTGTACTACCCTGATGTGTGTGTGTGTCTTGGCCAAAATGGGCTTCGTTATTATCTCTTCTCTCATGCGTGTCCTCTTCTTTTCCCTCTTCTGCTTTTTGGCTAGAACCTCATCAGGAGACACTTCTTTCTGGACACTTCTGGTGCGCTGGATAGAGATGAGATGAGATGAGATGAGAGAGAAATGAGGAGAAATGCGCTGCAGCTTCTAAAGGCTCCAACTGCTGAAAGATTTCAAAGCACTCTTTTTCTTCTTTTCAAGCCACTCCTGAATCGAAGAAAGTCTGCCAAGCGAGACATTGATTTGATGAAGAAGAGGAGGAAGAAGAGTTTTTTGACTGATTTCTCTGATTGATGAACGAATGAAAGAGAGGTCTTTTACTGGCTACAGCGTTTCTTTCAAGATTGTGCCGCTCTTTGTACCTGGAAGTCCACCCCCAGGTGTGTTGATTAGTTCGATAACAATAATTCCTGGTGACATTGATCTCTGTTCTAATCCGCCGATTAATAACATAACATTACACACAAGCAAGCACACATCGATCGTGATTGCGCAACATTTGGTTGTTGTTGTTGTGATGGCGACTGTCGTCACTAAATGTCACCTC
>NW_016231811.1:0-1218 GCF_001687245.7 Rhagoletis zephyria | reverse complement strand
AAAATTATAATAAGGAATATTACATATTACTTTACACGAAATAAGAACCACTGTAAAGCAAATTTTTTAGGCAAGCTTTGGGTCGTTGAGCACAAAAAAATACCCACGGTTTCAAAGAAGTGTTTTCGAGATTTGTTTGAAAAACGAATTTTTAGTACTTTTAAAGTTATTCGTTATCATATCTCATGAAACGACCTACAGCTCGAAAGGTATTGATGGGCCCTTTGCAAAAGTATATAATTTGTGCAGATCGTGTTCCGTAACATCTACATTTCTCATCAGATTTTCATTTACTGTAAAAAGAAAATGATAAAAATTTCACTTTTTTCGATTTTGGTGGCTTGTAACACTAATAATTTTCTATAGGGCAGTTTAAGGAGCTTTTCGGCTAATTTTCATCAATATCGGCAAAGTAATATATTTTTGTAAGAGGACTGTGGGTCGCTTATGTTGATTGGATAATTTTTAGCATTTTAATTTTTTGTACCAAAAACAAGAAAATTGGCTTGGAAAACATTTTTTTCCTAAGCAATTACCAAAAAATTTGTAGAACAGTGTTATTGATATATTTAATGCTGGTCTTCATTTTCTCGTCAACCATTGTCCATAACCGCACAAAATTTAGAACGCATTGACTGGTTGAACCTTCAACACCAGCTTACCCTTATCTAGTTATCAATAAGTTATCGACACTGCTTTCATTTCGATTAAGAAAAGTTAATTTTAAAATATCCAAGAATATGCGGGACAAAGGCAGGACACTTGAAAAAAATCAGTACATTTTGGGGGTTTTCTGTTTTGAAAAACTACGCAGGACAGACCTTTAAATAACAGTACGGTCCTGCAACAAACAGAACGGATGGTCACCGTACTTATCGTTAATCTCAAAGTTATCTTTTTCCAATAACATTTTAATTGTTCTCTTGATAATTGCACTGGCCTATAGTCAAACGATTTCGAAAACAGAATTAATATTGCTGGTGTGCATTTAGGTAGCTGGTTCCAAATGTTCTAATCTTTTTTAGTATTGCAAATTTAGGAAAAATTTCGGTAGCCCTATTTGAAAAGCCATTATTTTTCATCATCGTGTAAGAATTTTGTTTATGCAAATGATTATGGAAACACTGAACAGGCATAATTTCTAGAAACACTAATTAGTACTTATGTTTATGAAGTCGGCCGCTGTGGTGTAGTGGTAAGCAGTGCGCGCTTCCACTC
>NW_016231810.1:0-1218 GCF_001687245.7 Rhagoletis zephyria | reverse complement strand
AACATACCATCATTATGGATTGGCACATCTGCTGTCAAAACCACTGATATAATGAGGAACTTGGGTTTTATTATAAATAACAAGTTAAGCTGTTCTGGCCATGTAAATAAGGCAGTTAGCAATGTATATGTCACTTTACGTAGGTTAGGAATCTCTGCATCATATACACCGCTAGAAACTCGGCGAAATCTTGCTTTGCAATTAATTTTACCCCACTTGACGTATTTTGAATTAGTTTATAGCGAACTTGATTCGATTTCGGCGAAAAAGATCAATGTAGCATTCAATAATGTTACGAGATATGTATATGGTTTAAGTCGTTATGGTCACATATCGCCTTGGAGAGACAAAATTCTGGGATGTAGCATATTAAATTATTTAGCCGCGAGAAACTGCATGTTCATGTTTAAATTGCTAGTGTGGAAAGTTCCTAAATACTTGTATGAAAAGCTTCAACCAACCAAGTCACGGAGACATAACAGCTTGGTTATTCCTAAATATAACTATCTTACCTCGGGCCGACTGTTTTTCGTTATTGNTTCTGGGATGTAGCATATTAAATTATTTAGCCGCGAGAAACTGCATGTTCATGTTTAAATTGCTAGTGTGGAAAGTTCCTAAATACTTGTATGAAAAGCTTCAACCAACCAAGTCACGGAGACATAACAGCTTGGTTATTCCTAAATATAACTATCTTACCTCGGGCCGAGTGTTTTTCGTTATTGCTGTAAGCAGCGTTGCCATTTTAGCCGTTTTCCGGCTAAATTTAGCCGGTTGCGATAGCAAACAGCCGGAAAAAATTCGATTTAGCCGGCAGCCGATTTGTTAGCCGTTTTGCAAAAAAAAATTAGCCGTTTTTAGCCGATTTTGCTCTTTGACTTATTTTATTAAAATTCAAATATACAAGTTTTTATTTTTACAAATTTAGTGCTCCAAAATCTATTAGAAATGGCTAGTCTTATCTCTGAGAAAATTTTCATGTCGGACTGTGTTATATAAAATTGAAAAACAATCAGATAGTGAGCCGATTTCAATGTTGTTTGTTTTAAGCGAGTGACCCAAATATACATAAGCTGGGACGCGTCATTGNCACCAAGTGTGAAATCTGTTTGTAGTATATGTTGTTTGTTAAGTAACGAGCTACATATTCATAAAAAATAATAAATATCAAATAAACTAAAGAAAAATAGGCAAAACTTGCTTCAATTTTGCGTCCCA
>NW_016231809.1:0-1218 GCF_001687245.7 Rhagoletis zephyria | reverse complement strand
TTTTGTAGAATAATAGTAGTACTAGAAAAATAACCGAAATAATTCCAATCGATGTTTTATTATTTAATCGGAAAATCTTCTCTCCGCTTCTTATTTCGCTTCTCTTGACTTCGTTCCTTTTTGAAATAATATAATACTCGCGTTTTTTTTTCTACGTAATTCTTATCTTCTCAGTTTATATAAGTTAGAAAAAATAACAGTTTTAACTATGGGACAATAACACGTTGAAAAGCTTCCAATGTTGCTTGTAAAATGAGCCTCATCTTTAACTAAATAGGAAAAAAGGTTACCTAAAAATTAAATTAGTTCAAAAGACTGTTACGTTACAAATAGCTTTCCACCGAAAACATATTGGTAATGAAGAGTATGTGGAACTATTTTATTTTACTGTGAAATAAGGCCGAAAATGCTCGAAGAAAACTATTTTTTCCTTTTTTTAGTTTTGTGGATTCCGCGCCAAAAAACTGTTTAATATTTTGGACTGTTACATTACATTAACAAGTAAGAGCAGCGCTGTCTTCGGCTATGCCTACCTTTCATGAACATCTGCAAATTTTATTTTGACAGATTACTGCTTTTGAATACATCTGCATACATCGATAGAGGAGTTACATACTTATATAAAAAATCGCATCTAAACAATCAGAGGTATGGAAGATATACTTTATATGGCACCAATCTAAGTGATTTTCACTGCTATGTGATCGGTATGTAAACCGGTAACACAATTTATTGGGTTTAGTTTCCTACATAAAGGAGATATATCGCAAAAACTGGTATCTGAACAATCAGTGCTATAGGAGATAAAGCTTATACAGCATAGATTTTGACGATTTTCTCAGTAGACTTTGTATTATTATTTATAAAATATCTTACGAAATTTATCGGTTTTAGCTGTTCAAATAAAGGAGTTTTACAGTAAAATCCCATATCTGAACAATCAGATGTATAATGTAAATGGAGGAGTTATGACCTCATATCTGAACAATCAGTTGTATGGGGGCTGCAGGTTATAGTGACCCGATCTTTGTTATTTTCGCTGTAAGTCTTCTGTTGATAATGAGTGAAAACAGCGCGAAATTTCATGGTCCTAGCTACATAAATGGATGAATTATAAAGAAAAATCTCATATCTGAACAATCTGTTGTATGGGAGCTATAGGTTATTGATACCCGATCTTTTTAATTTTCACTGTAGGTTTTCTGTTGATAATTATTG
>NW_016231808.1:0-1218 GCF_001687245.7 Rhagoletis zephyria | reverse complement strand
CAACCAAGAAATTTAACAAAGCTATTGCAATTCAACAGTAAAAATTTTTGTTTATAAATTTTTCGATTACTTTTTAAATTACTTTGAAGAATGGAATTCGAAAAAAATCAATTACATTTTCAATTCCTTTCCAAGAAATTGGGAAAAAATTACATTTTCAATTCCTTTCAAAGAAATTGATATAAAAAAATTACATTACTAGCACGAAATTTATTCCAATTACAATATGAAATTCCTCGTAAGGGAATTAAAGAAAAAAAAAACAATTCCATTTGAAATTACTTCAAGGAATTGAAAAAATAATCGATTCCTTTGCTGTGAACTAAAGGAATTGAATCCTGGTTCAGTGACACCAGCGTGGTGCGACATTTCAATATAATTCCCGATTTCGCTATTTTAGATCCTATTGCCTTCAGAGCTGTTTGACCACCGACAAAGATAGTGGCTTTATCTTTTGGAATCCTACTACCAAGCAAAAGACTAGTTTCCCTTTCTGTAGCATAGATTTCGGCTTGGAAGACACTGTAATCGTTCGGCAGACGAAATCACCGGTCCTTCGAGTAGAGACCGGCTCCGGTTCCTTGTTCCTTCTTTCAACCTTCAGTGTAGATTAATATACATACCTCTATCTGCTGCTGTCAGGCCTGGACCCCATTTTTCTCTGGTCGGGAAGTCAATAGATACCTTAGTATTGAAGTGCCAAACAGTCGAAATGTAATCAGTGCTAACTTCTATGGCATTCCATTGTGCCGGCCTCTTTTTATTTCATACAGCATTGCTGCCTTAACGAAATTGGTTGTCTTCTATGTATTTGCCTCTCTGAGCCAGAGGGCGCAATTTGCGGCCATACCATGCCTGAAAATATAGCACTTGTAGGTGAGATATTACCATTACCATGACGTGCGCAACTCACTGCTTCCGATATGGCAAGGCATGCAGTATGGACTTTTCTTATTATTTGCCTGTTATTCTCTTTGTCTATAGCCCTCCTCCCATAGCTGACGTATGGAGATAGTTCCCATTGCTTTCCAAAGGTGCTTTTGCACGTAAAGTATGCTGCTAGAGATTTCTAAGCTCTCTCCTCTCCAGTTTTCCAATTCCAATTCCAATTCAACTCGGAGTCCAGAATGATTCCTAGGTATTTTGCCTCGGAGGAGAGAAGCATAGTAGTTTCCCCTAATTCCAAGAGAGATAAAGTGGGTACTTTCTTTTTCTAGC
>NW_016231807.1:0-1218 GCF_001687245.7 Rhagoletis zephyria | reverse complement strand
CTACTTCACACAATAAAATTTCTCACATATTTTTTCTTAATCTAAAATCGGGCTAAAAGTAGATCAGTTAAGCAACGGCTCACCCTGGCGTCTCTTGACAACCAAGAACGCCCGCCGCCTCGGACCTCGCTCGCTCCGCTCGCGAGTCCCTCGTCTGCGGGCGTTCTTGGTGGCCAAATGACGCCAGACCTCGCCGTTTTTATCTGTGCACCGCTAACATTATTCAAATACTTGGCTAGCGGCTCACCCTGACGTGACTTCGCCGCTGTCAATNGTCCTCCTCGGGCCCCGCTAGCTGCACTCGCGAGAACCTCGTCTGTGGCCGTTGACATCAACCAAGTCACGTGACGTGACTCACGTCAGACCTCGCTGCCCTGGACTGAGCACTGCTGCCCCCGCAACAACTGCGCTCGCCCCGCCAGCCCAGGGCGAGAGCGGCGGCAGCGATAGCAGCGAGAACGGCAGCGAGCACGCACAGTTTTTGCCAGCGCTGCAGCTGCTGCGATAGCGATACGCGCCTGCGCAGAGCAGCCAAAGTGATCAAAACATTGGTTTTAGCGAAAAACAACGTTCCAAACTTTTTGGGTTTTCTGGTTAACCATAAGGTTTTGAGAAAAACCAAATTAGACATAGACCAATTAAAGGGCGAGGAATCTAATGGTGTGTTCAAAAATCTTATCAGAGTTCATTTGGTATTTAAAAAAGCTTATCTAAAAAGTGATCAAACTTAGATAAGGCACTTCCGGTTACTTTATTTAAATTTTGAGATAGCCATTTTGTAGCGGCTATTTTTCTGATCGTTCCAGTCAAAATCCCATGTTTCTATGCTTAGTAGTCTATTTAATACAGTCAATAAAGTGACAACTAAATACTGTTGAAATCAGATAAACCGCCATTTTAAATACTTCCGCTTATCTGATCAACTCAAATTTAGTACCGGTAGAAAGATGCCATTTAGTTTGGTCTACTGGTGAAAACCGTTTCTCAATATCTTTAACGGTGTAATTTGTGGAGCAAAAAGAGTGCGTTCGGAGAGAGAGAGAAACGGAGAAACATCAATTTTTTAGGGAAGAAGGATTNGAAACATCATTTTTTTAGGGAAGAAGGATATAAATTATTGTGTGACAAATTGCTGTATTACATCTTTACAACAAAAATTCTCATTAAACAACATTTGCCTAGTTGCAATATGCTTTTCCACTAACACACAATTGAACC
>NW_016231806.1:0-1218 GCF_001687245.7 Rhagoletis zephyria | reverse complement strand
ATCCGTAGTTTGCTCTGAAAAAGATACAATATACTGAAATAAGAAGCATGTATACATAATTTATTTTTTGCTACCAAAACTATTTTGTTCGTCGCCAAAGTCGTAGAAAGAGCCTATTCTTGACAGAATCAGGTCTTCGGCAGCATCACAGTCAACTACATGGTTGTCTGCAACGTAGTCAATTACAAGTTTTTTAACTTCATCTACAGATTTCCTAGTCAAATCTCTAATTGGAGCAAACCACTGAAGTTTTACTTCAGGATGAAGTACGGCTGCCCCAATTGCGTCATTGATTTCCGAAGATAAGGTAAAATATTTCTCAAACCTATCAAACAATCGACTTTGCAAAAAAATTAGCTGTTGCTTCAGGTAGTTTTCCTTGCCATTATTAATAATACGATCAATTTTGGTTTTGATCGTTACCAAAGTCGGAATAAGCGTCCCATAAAAAACTCCTTTTTCTCCTTGCAAAAAATCGAGTGCGTCAGCGAAAGGTTTCATAGCAGAAGCATAATCCTTAAGATANGAAGTTTTACTTCAGGATGAAGTACGGCTGCCACAATTGCGTCATTGATTTCCGAAGATAAGGTAAAATATTTCTCAAACCTATCAAACAATCGACTTTGCAAAAAAATTAGCTGTTGCTTCAGGTAGTTTTCCTTGCCATTATTAATAATACGATCAATTTTGGTTTTGATCGTTACCAAAGTCGGAATAAGCGTCCCATAAAAAACTCCTTTTTCTCCTTGCAAAAAATCGAGTGCGTCAGCGAAAGGTTTCATAGCAGAAGCATAATCCTTAAGATAAAGCATGTCCTCTTCGGTAAATGCTGGAAGTTCCAATTTTGTACATATGACAGAAAGCTTTTCCTCTCTAGATATAATTTTCTGCACGGAGTCATAAGTAGAATTCCATCTGGTGACAACTGGGTAACTAAGCAAAATACCTAACTCCTCTCGCATTATTTCTGAAGATTTTGGTCTTCCCGCTTTCATCCACAAGTTATTACATTTAGCGAACACCTGTTGAGCAACAAAAAAAAGTTCCACATTAAAAAAATATAATGAATATTATTGCAATTAAATGAGCCAAGGATATATATAAATATGTATCTACAATTCATCGACGCTTCGAATATAATTGTTGATAATATGCTGTCGAATACTACTAGTACTTTAAGTAATTTAAAATAGTATATCTTACTTGAGTATGTCTCTG
>NW_016231805.1:0-1218 GCF_001687245.7 Rhagoletis zephyria | reverse complement strand
CAGGGCTGCATTTTCTTGGTAAACAACACAAGCGCTCCGGGCAATCTGAACCGCAAAATTATTTTGTGAAAAATAATAGTTGAAAAGAGTTTTTACACACGATTATCACATTAACTCATAAGTAGGGTTGCCAGATTCTGAAACGGAGAAAGGAGTACATTTCTATTTTCGATAGAAAAAAAGCAGTACAGAACTTAAAAAAGGATTAAAATTTTTGTTTTAATTTTTTTGTGCAATTTATTGTTACAAATTACCATTATTTAGATACAAAAAAAACACGGATATCATGGAAATCTTTTTCAAAGCAACAATAAATGTTGAAAATAAATAACTAAGTTCTACAAAAGGATTCCAGGCTATTCCTGAATGTATGGCAATTTTTTTATTTTATAATTTAAAATTTTTCTGATTTTTATACCCGAGCGCCCTGCACCTACCTGCCTACGACCATGCTTACACCTTTTCACTATCACACTCAACTTTACTTACTAAGTAGTGTTTGCCACAATATGAATGGCACAGTACAGGGCGTAAAATAATAACTGTACAGAAGATATCGTCACTACACACGAATAAAGGCGCACTAGTGCTGTGAAGGCGAAAAAAGGCGCGTAAAAAAATTTTGCGAAAAAAGATGCTTATGAAAAGCTTCGGCGNAGTGTTTGCCACAATATGAATGGCACAGTACAGGGCGTAAAATAATAACTGTACAGAAGATATCGTCACTACACACGAATAAAGGCGCACTAGTGCTGTGANGCCCTGCACCTACCTGCCTACGACCATGCTTACACCTTTTCACTATCACACTTAACTTTACTTACTAAGTAGTGTTTGCCACAATATGAATGGCACAGTACAGGGCGTAAAATAATAACTTTACAGAAGATATCGTCACTACACACGAATAAAGGCGCGCTAGTGTTGTGAAGGCGAAAAAAGGCGCGTAAAAAATTTTTTGCGAAAAAAGGCGTGTAAAAAAATTTTGCGAAAAAAGATGCTTATGAAAAACTTCGGCCAAGTATGTTAAGAGTCGTTGGCGCTGAAGTTTTTTATGCGTCTTTTTTCGCCGTCATTTTTTGAGCTCACGCCTTTATTCGTGTCTAGTGACGATATGTAAGAAAATAACCGACGAAGACTTGCGTGTCGCTTGAGCTTTTCTCTCAAAGTGTTTACCGCTGGTAAACGTAAATGAAGGTTAAAATTTAAAAACTTATA
>NW_016231804.1:1043-1218 GCF_001687245.7 Rhagoletis zephyria | reverse complement strand
ATTAGCACAGCTGCATCCTTCAACTTGTCAACTCGCGGGAAATTTCCCGGTTTGCCGAGAATTTCGATTGTGGCAATTGGGGGATGGGAACTTTTTTCGGGGCACTGAGTATGTTATTTTTATATCTTAAAGTAACCAAATTAGACGAGTATGTTAATTTTTAACCATTTGACCC
>NW_016231804.1:797-862 GCF_001687245.7 Rhagoletis zephyria | reverse complement strand
TTAAGGTTTTGGGCTAGATTTGTGGAAACTAAGAATAAAATCGACTGACCAGTTTTTGAGAAAAT
>NW_016231804.1:364-587 GCF_001687245.7 Rhagoletis zephyria | reverse complement strand
TGTACTTTAATTCCTGAAAGTTTGAAAAAAATTAAATGATGGTACGTACAGACGCCACATACATACCAAAGCATCTCGTAGTGGAGACATGAACCAAAACACATTTCCCTCTATATCTTTCCAACTAGTGACCGGAACTTAATATGTAAGGTATCGTTTGAAAGGTATTGGCCTACAGAATAACACTAAATATGTTGGGTGTGCCCACATGCCCCCTTAAACC
>NW_016231804.1:0-248 GCF_001687245.7 Rhagoletis zephyria | reverse complement strand
TGATTGGACGTCTGGATAAAAACTTCCAAATCTCGTGTATATATAAGCGAGTCATTTCAGCATGCTACTGTGGCTGCTTTCGTCACTCGCGCGCACTGCCGTGCGCTGTGATATTTTTCGTATTTGGTAATAACTGGTATGTTAGTGAAGAAGGTATACCTTTATCGAAATGTAGCATTGCTTAGTACTTTATACTTAAAATTAAAAAAGAAAAACTATTTTTGCTGTACAAATGTCTCACCCGTGAC
>NW_016231803.1:0-1219 GCF_001687245.7 Rhagoletis zephyria | reverse complement strand
GGACGATCGAAGCGAACGCAGAGCGGCTGCCGGATTTAAAGGTAGAAGACGGTTTAGTGTTCAAAAAGATTTTGTCCGCGAACGCAGAACTCGAGGAGACCGAATGGAAGCTATGGATACCAGAAGCACTAACCTCTACTCTTATAGAGAACGCGCACAGCCCAGAAATCAACGCACACGGGGGTATGGCCAAAACACTCCATCGCTTGCGGTGGTTGTGGCCAAATATGGTGGTACAGGTCCGCAGCTTTGTACGCAATTGTCAAACGTGCAAGGAAAGAAAGCCCAGTAACGCGATTTTAAAACCTGGCATGGGAAACCAAGTAGTTACTGTACGCCCCTTCCAGAAAATTAAAGTGGACTTTTTTGGTAAATATCCGAGGTCAAAGCGCGGAAACAGTTACATTTTTATTGTTGTAGAACATTTTTCGAAATNTCATCGCTTGCGGTGGTTGTATTACTGGCCAAATATGGTGGAACAGGTCCGCAGCTTTGTACGCAATTGTCAAAAGTGCAAGGAAAGAAAGCCCAGTAACGCGATTTTAAAACCTGGCATGGGAAACCAAGTAGTTACTGTACGCCCCTTCCAGAAAATTAAAGTGGATTTTTTTGGTAAATATCCGAGGTCAAAGCGCGGAAACAGTTACATTTTTATTGTTGTAGAACATTTTTCGAAATTTATTTTTCTGAAGGAAATGCGCAACGCCACCGCCGGAAATGTGGTAATGTTTCTCACGGAAGAGATCTTTCATAAATTTGGTGTGCCGGAAANAAATGCGCGACCCCACCGCCGGATGTGGTAATGTTTCTCACGGAAGAGATCTTTCATAAATTTGGTGTGCCGGAAACCGTACACTCCGATAACGGGAAACAGTTTATATCGAAACAATTCACGCAATTGCTGGAAAACTATGGCGTAAAACATTTGAAGACAGCATATTACGCTCCGCAATCTAACGCAGCCGAAAGAGTGAATCAATCAGTGCTGGCCGCCATCAGATCATATCTCGATAAAGACCACCGTGATTGGGATCTGTACTTATCAGAAATAGAATGCGCCCTTCGCAGCGCGGTACACTCGGCGACCGGGGTGTCTCCATATTTCGCGTTATTCGGTGTGAATATGTTCACCAACGGCGCGGATTATGCACTCGTGAGAAAATTAAATAACCTGGACGATAACGAATTGCGCTTGCTCGACACCAGTGATAGACTCATG
>NW_016231802.1:0-1219 GCF_001687245.7 Rhagoletis zephyria | reverse complement strand
CATATTTGGAAGGAGACCAGTGAGAGGCTGGCCAGCACTGAGCTGCTCTTCGTCAATCCAATGTACAATGCGGTGCTGATCGACCAGTCGCTGGCGATGAACCGACGGTCGATTAAGATCGTTTTCGACGGGGAGAAGGAGGATGAGGAGACGGAGGAGGAGAAGGCGGCCAAGGCGAAGGCGAAGAAGCTGTCGTTGCAAGCGGCGGCGGCGGCCGGCGATGAGGAGGCGATGAGGGCCTTTTCCCGGGCCCAGGAGCTAAAAATGGAGGCTGAAGAAGGAGCCAAGTTGTACACCGGAACCTTTGAGCAGCGGAAAAAGTCGACGCAGGACTCGTACTTTGAAGGGGCGTCAAACTTTGACGATGAGGACGACGGAGGACGGGATTACGCACAGGAGTGGGCGGAGATGTGCGCCAGCCAGGGCTACGACGTGGATGGAATCGATCCGAAGTGCGACCCGAAGGACGACGATACGGTGCGGATCTTTGCCTGCGCGACAATGTGGCACGAGGACAAGAATGAGATGCTGCAGATGTTGAAGGCGATCATGCGCCTGGACAAGGACCAGTGGGCGCAGGCGAAGGCGAAGGAGGACTTTGGCGCCGAGGAGTCGCAGTACTACGAGATTGAGACCAACATCTTCTTCGATGACGCCTATGAGCAGGTAAGAGTGGTCGTGGTAGTGGTGGTGGTGGTGGAGTTTATTTCTTATCAGATGAAAGAGTGGTTCGGGAGTTTTAGAGACGAAGTAGAAGTAGTTCTCGAAGAATCAGATCGCCCCTTTTTAGAAACGCGCAAAAATTCAGCAGCAGCTTTTGTTCTCTTTTGTTTACCTTGTTGGCGATGAAGCGAGCCAGCGACCGTCCTCTGCGGACGGCGCGTCTCCTCCAAACCGATGCTTTTTGTTCACAACAAAACAACCCGATTTTTTTCAAATTCTAGGGCGCCACCGATGCCGAGGACGACCGCGTGGTGAACCGTTTCGTCGAGCAGCTGATCGACGTGATGAATGAGGCGGCGAATCACGTCCACGAGCAGAACATCATCATCGACTACCCGACCATAGTGCCGACGCCTTATGGCGGGAAACTGATCTGGAAACTCCCGGGCGGCAATCGATTGATCGCCCACGTCAAGGACAAAGACCTGATCCGCCACCGGAAGCGCTGGAGCCAGTGCATGTACATGTACTACCTGCTGGGCTACCGGCTGGCCGC
>NW_016231801.1:0-1219 GCF_001687245.7 Rhagoletis zephyria | reverse complement strand
GATGTTTTTGTCTCGTGGAGATCTATGCCGTCTGTTTGCAGGAAAGCGCCGACAATACTTAATCCGATTGACACTTGGTGTAATGGAAATGTACTCACTTCTACCCCAACTAAAACTAGTGTTATGCTCATCACTAGATGGAGAAGGTCGGATGGTCTCATTCCCCCTCACTCTTAAAGGAGCCACAATTCAGACTTCTCCCGAACTAAAGTATTTAGAAGTAATTCTGGATGCAAAACAATCGTGGAAATCTCACGTGGAGCACAAGACCTCCAAATCATTGACGGCATTTCGGCAATGCAAACAGGTCTGTCACCAAAACGAATCCTCTGGATTTATACTTCTGTGATCAGATCCATAATCAGCTTGCTAAACTTCAAAGAACGATTGCCGTGTGCTGTATGGCTGCTTTCTCTACAATACCTGGCGCTGCTGTTGACGCATTGCTGCACTTACCGTCACTTTATTTCTTCAAACGTGGGACAGCCTTAAAGGTCGCCTGCAGACTAAAAATAAATGGATGTTGGTATAACACTGAGTGGGGTGACTGTCTTTCAATTCCACACGATAGTACGCTGCCTTTATCTTGGTTAAAGAGAGTCTATAATGTTGAATTCCCAGAGGATTCCAGCACTGAGCCCAGACTTACGCATTGTCGAATCTTCACTGATGGCTCCAAAACTGACTCTGGGTCAGGATAATGGGGATAAACTTTACCTTTTTCTTGGGGAATATGCTTTGGTCTTCTTGGCTGACGTATTTACAACCATCAAGGCCATGGACTACGTGNCTGACCATTTGAGCCACAGTTGGCTCAGACCAGGCATTCTACGGTCCGCAACCAGTTATAGAACTCCCACATTCGGCCATGGAAGCCACCATCAGAAACTGGGTAAATACTTCGATCAGCAATGACTGGGAGGCGGCATCGAAGGAATATCTAGCTTTTTGCTCTCATTGAGCAGAGGGAATTGCACACAACTTGTTGGACTGTTGGCTGCTCACTTCACGTGACACAAACACCTGACTGTGATAAGCGTACATCACAACTACATATCATGCAGTTTTAAAACAGTTAATAGGGGACATAAAAACAGTACAATGGACGGTCTGGGAATTGTTTTCTGCATGCGTTGTTTTGTGTCTGATTCCGATAAAAAAAGAAACACCCTAATGTCAATAAATAAAAGCAATAAAAAAATCATTAGAATTTTACCAA
>NW_016231799.1:0-1219 GCF_001687245.7 Rhagoletis zephyria | reverse complement strand
TGTGTGTTTCTTTCTGCGTGCATTTAAGTTTTCAGGCACTCTTTTAATACAATTTTAATCATATACTTCATTAATGCTCGACATTCGCATTCATCACAGCTTGTAGGTAAATATATGTATACATACATATCTACTTCTACAGTGAAAGGCGCCTGCGGCATT
This sequence comes from Rhagoletis zephyria, assembly GCF_001687245.7. Lineage (NCBI taxonomy): Eukaryota > Metazoa > Arthropoda > Insecta > Diptera > Tephritidae > Rhagoletis > Rhagoletis zephyria. The sequence goes on along the minus strand of NW_016231799.1, from coordinate 1,057 downwards.
TATGCGACAGCGCATAAAATCAAAGGAAATTTAAAAAATATATAACCCACTAGTGCAATGATGATGGTTATGATTTTTATTGCCATTAATACAGCAAAAATTTGTTAGGGTCACATGACCTCATTACAACTAAAAAAATTAAATCAAGTGATTTTCGCTTACGTTATTTAAATTTATTTGTGTAGGCAGAAGTATTTATTTGCCTCAAGTAGTTTTTAAAATTTTGTTTAAAGGGCAGATGAATTTTAGAAGCTAATTGAGAAAACGCGCCTTAGTTTAAATAATTTCATATAATTTATTTTTCAACCATAAAAAATATGTGCATATTGACGTCTAAAAGCGAAAAGTGCAAAACTATAATGCCAGCTGTAAAATATATACAATTTTATGCGTGAACATTTTTCAAACACAAGCGTTTCTTTATACTATTTACACCTGACAGTCAAAGACCTAAGTATGCCTGGCATCCATTTCATGTCGTTAAACGGAAATTAATTTTTTACTTTACATAGGTGAAATATTTATAATAATTAAAATGGTTTACCTCCCACATAGCACTAATTTTTTCCCATTTTCCTTGCAGATGAATGACACATTCCAACAGCCTGGCAGGTGGCACGATTTCATACTAACACCCGAGCATCGCCCCGCTTCGGAGCCACTAACACACATTATGTCGTACACTATAAAAAATCTGCATCCTGGCGCTTATTATGAGGCGATAGTGCAGGCGAAAAATCGCTANTGTTATAAACGAACTCATTCAAAACATACGCAACGTACATGTGACATTCGTAGCTATTCAAACTTAGAGATAGGATTTTCGTAGACTTTATGAAAAATTCTACCACGGTGGATTCAATGAAGCCCTGACAGATTTTCCGGGTTGAAAACATTTTCATATGTATAATTTCTTAGTCCAATAATTTTCTGTAACAAGTGGTGGCTACTTTTTGTCTCGTGTTTTTAGTAAAAAAATTTCATAGAATTAAATTCAATTTAACCTTTCTGTACTCGGCAGTCTACATTTGTAGCATTCCCAGATAACACACAACTC
>NW_016231798.1:1068-1219 GCF_001687245.7 Rhagoletis zephyria | reverse complement strand
TATATTTATTTAACACGTAAATAACGAATAAGTTAACATTGTTAAAAGACACAGAAACAATTCAAATTTGCTCTAAATACAAGTCAAACAAGTTAATAGTACACCGCGTTACATAATTATAAGACCGAAACATATTTCCGTTGATTTTTGG
>NW_016231798.1:0-1024 GCF_001687245.7 Rhagoletis zephyria | reverse complement strand
TTGACAGTGTTGTTAATTTTCTTCCATATAAAAAAATGTCGAACATACTTTGTATGGAAGAAAATGAGTGACAACGTAAAAAAATGCCAAAATTCAACGATATTTTATAGACATATGAAACTCGCACTTTATTTTACTAAACTTGCATGGGCTATAAAACTACATACGCAAAACTTTTCCCAAAATTGTTAAACAAAAGTTTAAAATTTTAGCAAAAATTCGCTGAATTTTTATATTTTCACATAGTTTGAAATGTGAATTTTTACGGTGTTTGTTATAGAATGAACTATATTTTTATAAGAAAATATTTAAAAATAAATAGCTGTTTTGGATTGGATTAAACAGGCCTGCGAAATCTAATTTTTCCCCTTTCCAATAATTATGTTATTTTTTTTTAATATCTAGGTTAGGGCTGCCAGACGTCTTGGTTTTACAGGATTTGTCCTGATTTAGACAAATTGTCGTGGAGTCCTGGCCCACACTTCGATTGTCCTGATCTTTTAATGAAGGTCAATGCAGACACTCCTCTAATTTTTAGCAGATTTTTGCTATGAAAAAATTGAAAACTGAAACCAAAACGTGTTTTCTAACATGTTGAATATCTTCTTTCTGTTGTGTTTATTTGGTTAAAATCTTTTCTTTTCAGGCGAATGCCGAAAAAGTGCAAGTTCCTGATCAGGTACACGACTGAGGGGTCATACATAAATACTATCCAGTAGATAATATCAGGANTTTAATGAAGGTCAATGCAGACACTCCTCTAATTTTTAGCAGATTTTTGCTATGAAAAAATTGAAAACTGAAACCAAAACGTGTTTTCTAACATGTTGAATATCTTCTTTCTGTTGTGTTTATTTGGTTAAAATCTTTTCTTTTCAGGCGAATGCCGAAAAAGTGCAAGTTCCTGATCAGGTACACGACTGAGGGGTCTTACATAAATACTATCCAGTAGATAATATCAGGAGCTAAAATCTCATCCAAAAGGCTTTTCTGAAAGTTATTCCTTTCTCCTTCATTTTTTTTA
>NW_016231797.1:245-1219 GCF_001687245.7 Rhagoletis zephyria | reverse complement strand
CTTTGCAGCCCGGGAAGTGAGTGTCTAGCAGAAGTCTGCAAGTCTCTCCAGGATGCGGAGTATAACTACCATCTGGTTTCTTTAGAGTGCCGATCGTATTTCTGTGTTCCCTATTTAGGNCTGGTTTCTTTAGAGTGCCGATCGTATTTTTGTGTTCCCTATTTAGAGCTTTTTGGAGGCGTACTGCCTCTGGGAGGCTCTTTATTTCCTCGCAGTGGTTTCGCCAGCTAGCTCTTTTGGATTTCCGCAATTCTTTGTTGTAAGAAGTTAGTGCAAGTTTGTACGGATTCCAATCACCCGTATTCTTTGCTCTATTGAATAGTTTTCTGGCTTGGCATCTCATTTGCTCAAGCTTCATGCTCCACCAAGGCACATCACATTTGGATTTTACCTTTCCTTGGGGACAGCTACTATTGAAAGCTATTCCAATGTCTGAATGAAGCTGTTCAGCTTCAGTTTCAAGCTCGTGCGCAGTCGTAATTTGACCACCATGGCTGTTTCCACCTTCTTCCATGATAAAGCGAAAGAATTCCCAGTTCGTTTTTCTGGGATTTCTAAAAACTAGTTCATGCTCAGGAAAGTGGCCAATGTCGAATTCTATGTGCATATGGTCCGACATTGATACCTCCCCTGAGACGCGCCAGTTTGTGACAGACGCTGCCATGTTCTGACTACTTAGAGTAAGATCTAAGACTTCCCCTCTAATAGCGTTCCTGAACGTTGGTTCATTGCCATGGTTTATAATACTTATATTATAACTACTTATAAACTCAAGGAGGTACTCACCCCTTTTGTTGGTGTCGGTGCTCCCCCAGACAGTACTATGGGCATTTGCATCACAGCAGAGCATCCAGGGTATACCACTCTGCCGGCAGTGATCCGTAAGCGCCTTTACCTCAGGTGTCGGGGCTATCTCCTCCTCACCCGGGAAGTACGCGGAGGCAAGTACTGCCTCTTGCACCCCCCTAGGAGTA
>NW_016231797.1:0-134 GCF_001687245.7 Rhagoletis zephyria | reverse complement strand
TGGGCGACAGCTGGCGGCATAGATAATCTTACCGTCCTTTATATTAAGGCCTTTGACGTCACCTCTTAATATCCAGGATTCCTACAGGCTACACCTAAGCCTTCGTTTGTGAACCTCCTATGTAAAACATCTGA
>NW_016231795.1:0-1219 GCF_001687245.7 Rhagoletis zephyria | reverse complement strand
AGACGTAGTTACCAAAATGTGAGACCGTCAAGCTGTAATCTTAAATATGCTTGGCAAGTATTTGCACATATTTATTGCAGTATTAGAACTCTTATAATCATTTCATAAGTTTCGAAAATATTTATTGTTGAAAAGGTAATTACATCTTTTCATTCTGATCCTTTGCGTATACATTTTTCTATATCTACTTCATTCTACTTACTCCTGCTACTTTAGATTATTGTTTTTTTTCTTCTAAATCCGTGAAAGTGCTTGCTCATGAATTTTTATTGTATTCCGCCCCATCAACGCCTAACGGTTATGATCTGCTGTCACGCTGTATTTTTAAAAGCACCATTACTTGTTTCTAAGCTTATTAATTTTTTTTTATAATCGTCCGCCAACTTATTTACGTCTATGGCCCGCATGGCCCACGGCTGCCAACAAAGGGAATTTTGTGTAATGCGGGCTAAGCAGCAAATATTTTTTAATTTTCTTTCTTATTTCCCTTAGTGGTTTTTGTTGTTGTTTACATTATTCTCAGTTGCTTTTTTTTGTTTGTTTTGTATTTTTTTCTGCTTTATTTATGTTCACCGCTAGTTGGGATCATAAAAGCCATTTTACTACTCTTCCGCGTCCGTGTTCGTAGCCCTCCCGCTTTTAAATAATGTCACTTATCGTAGCTATCGGCTTTATTGCCCATTCTTTGCAGTGAGAATAATTGGTTGCTTGCCTTTTGATTGTTCTTTTCCACTATTTATACACTTGCTTTACTCACCTATTTGTTTCCTTATACACGAACGTACATTCGTAGTGCATAGCGAGCTCACTGTCAGCCGCAAATTTTACTTGGAACCTTTACGCTCGGTTTTCAGTTCAAATAACTGCATTGCGTTCACTTTCATTCGCTTATTGCTATAGTTTTGTTTGTATGCATTGTGTTTAGTCTTCAATTAACGTTTCTCCTCCTGGCAACCGGTGCGTATACGTAACATAATTTCCGCATTCAAAGCCGATGAAGGTGCTTCACTTGTGCACTGCTGCTACTGTGACTATAGCTGGTTTACACATACTTATTGCTCCTAATTAACAGAATTGCTATTGTATTTATGCACACATATACATATAAGTGCGTACACATGTACATACATATGTATCTACATACTTTAATTACACTTTCGTACATGTGTAAACACACGTTTTGATTTATCTATCTGTTGATGAATCGGTGCCGAGCTTT
>NW_016231794.1:0-1219 GCF_001687245.7 Rhagoletis zephyria | reverse complement strand
TACTTACAGAGTGAAACAGAACAGAAAATCAGTCTCCAAAATGATCGTCTTCTTCAAATCACACACTTTTGATCATCAAAACCAAAACTTGGACTCAAGGCATCGCAAAAAANGTCTCTTTCTGCTGCTCCTGCAGCTAATCTGGCAGCAGAGCTTTTGAGCAGATTATCACCACCAACACCAATATCACGGCTGGCGCTGTGTAGCATTAACACTAGCCCCACCACCAAAAAGATCGCGCACTCGGTATCCTAGAATTTTATCACAAAATATATCTTTGACTCAGTGAGTGGCACTGACTTTGCAACACAGCACTCTACAACGGCTCAATCGGCACTTGAGCACTGTTTAGTCGTTGTGTGTGTACGATTTGATGAGTAGAAGCAAACTCATCACGTACTTCTGCTGATACTGCTGTTGTAGACAGTGGACAAACAAAAAGAAGAGGAGACAAAAATGAGACTAATTTTAAGAAAAAAAAATAAAAAGCCACTTCTCTCCACTTGATCAGTTTAGTGCAGAGCAGTGGAAAGAGAGCAATGAGGCAACTGCGGATGTATCTTTAAACAGGTACGGCACACTACTACTTTTCTTTGCTGCAGCAGGCAAATAACGCAGCCAGAAGAAGAAGAAGTGTGCCACACGGTAATAATAAATAAGAAAAGAAGTAGAGTAACAACAAAGTATCAGTCTGCAGCCAACAAAAAGGCGAGTTGGCACTAATTGGAAAAAAGTAAAGAGTTGAACTAAGAAGAAGAGGAGGAAAGGGTAGAAGAATATAATACAACCTAAAACGAGGGCAAAAAAGTGGAAGCGCTGATTTGGTCTGCCTGTCGCAAACCCTCACTTTTCCTTGTTCAGCGCCGCAATAAACTCCTCCAGCTTCTCCTGAATCTGGCGAACGCGCTCTGAAAATTGGAAAATAAAGTGTTAGCCTTAAAAGTATAAGTTGAAAATGATTCCAAAGTATCCTACTGAGCTCCTCAGCGAGGTTGACGCGCTTGCCCGTCAGCAGCTGTGACTTCCGCTCCGGGTCCTGGTTAAAGTCATCCAGAATGTCCTTCACCTCTCGATTCAGCCTCTGCGCCTCGATGTTAGTGATCTGCTGGCGAAGGGCCTTCGAGGAGGCGGTGAGGATGTGATGGATGCGGTAAAAGAATATCACATCGTCGCAGGATATCTAAAATTAAAAGGGAAAAAGGGAATAAATGACCAACTT
>NW_016231793.1:0-1219 GCF_001687245.7 Rhagoletis zephyria | reverse complement strand
TTGTTACACTTTTTTGTAGTTTTCTACAAATTGTTGAACTTGGGTACATGTGGGATTTGTCCGAGAATGAACAAAATTTTAATTGAACTTTCTTAAAAATAAATAAATAAACATAAGTGGCACACAATATCACTTTGAAATGGCGTGCTATAGATATGACCGATACTGTATATACATAAAAAAAAATTATTGAAAACATGTTTCCCCTCTATATAAACTCCTGCCCCCTAGGTATACAAAACAATTAAAATATTTAAACCGTACATCATACGTATTTTAACTATCAATCTATCTACAGGGTGTCCTAGAAGTAACCTGCCAAACTTGAGGAGAAGGCAGGTGAGCTGGTGAGCTCTCTGATAAACAAAAAATTTTCAGGTAAAAGTGTCACCGTTTTGAAATATATGTTTATGTATATATGTATTTTCTTTAACTGCATCTACAAAAAAGGCTATACTTAGTAAATTTTTTATGTAAAAGACTTTCAGATAGTTGCTTCTCCATACTCAAATGCAATGTAGTTAAAATATATTAAGGAACCATTATAAAATTAGGACTATATTGCGATTTTTAACTTTTTGATATTTTCTTCTCCAACTTTGACTATGTCTGGTGAAAAAAAATGTACTGAGCTATAACTTTGCACTAAATAAAAAAATTGCTCCTTTAATAGATATTTCAGAAAGGTGCCATTCTTACTATTTCGAATAGAAAAAAAAGTTATAGCCGGTAAAGGACTGAGACACGCTAGAATAGATTTAAAGTTAAGTTGGTCTTGTTACCGACCACTGACATGCTAAATAGTACAAAGGTACATTATTACTTGCTCCTGACATTATTTTGTGTTACTTACCGGGATTCGGACTAGAGTCAATAACAAGGGCTATATCTATCAATATTTTTTGTGAAGGATGGGTTTACGTGAAATAGAATATACATGAGTTGTTTGAAGAAAAATTTATTCATTTATTGATAAAATATGCTCAAATTGGTGACCTTCTACTCTAATACAAGCTCGGCACCTTTTAAGAAAATACGCTTTTAGAGATCCTAAACTCAATTAGGCTATCTCAGCAGCAGCTCAAATTTATTTGTTCCCGAAAATGCTCTTCGTTTTGATTTATTTTTGAATAAACTTTGTCTTTAAGACAGCCCCAGTAGAAAAAAATTAATGGATTCTGGTCTGGCGATCGAGCGGGCCACGTGATTGGTCCGTATC
>NW_016231792.1:0-1219 GCF_001687245.7 Rhagoletis zephyria | reverse complement strand
GAAAGTAAAAATCCAATGTAAAGTCCTGATTATTTGTATTTTTGTTTCAGATTTGTTTTGTTTTGTTAATTGTTCATTCATAGAGCAAATAGTTCCAATTTGAGTTTTTGGTTTTTTGTTTTTGTTATTGTTATTTTGCAGTTATTTCAATATGCAGTAATTAAGGCGATTGTTGTTGGCAATTAATGTTGTAGCAGCAATAACGAGATATTTGTTGTTGGTAGCGGTGTTGCGGGTAGGCGGTTTTNTATTCAAGTTAAAATCATTCTAAGTTAACTGTGTAAAATTAGTAAAAAAATATTAGAAAATTAACTTTGTAAAAATTGTAGAAGAAACTAAAAATAATTAAAGAACTAATTATGCTAATCAAATGTAAACTTTATCAAAAAACGAGCAAACTTCACAAGCCAAGTTAGGAATATAAAAAAAAAAAACATCTAAAACCAGCGTAACCATACGAGCGAACAACAAGTAAAATACATGCCTAATTTAACGTATTTTTTTTTTTTTTATTATTTAAATACAACGGAGTTGAGTGTTTAGAAAGTCCATATTAGGTCTTCGAAAATTATCATTCACAAAAAATTGGTTTAAATGAGGGAGCTATTGATGACGTTGTCGTGCATAGAGCGCATGCAATGAACTCAAATATGGAATTACAATTTGAATATTCAATCAAAAATTTAAGCTAAAAAAGCAGGCAAGCGAACATATTTAGAAAAAAAAAAACCTTTGGTAAGTAATTTATAGTATTTGAAAAACACATGTAACATTTGATATTTTGCACAGTAATATCTATGTAAGTATGTATATGGATGCATTCTTCGTGAGGTTGATGAATCGTTTTGTCAAAGTGTGTGCTGCGGAAATAGAATAGCATACAGTTAGTTTTGCGACATTATTCTTCAACTTTTAAAATAATAAGTTTATCGAATTCCTTCCCAAAGAGTAGGTACACTGCGTAATTGAAAAATGGCACCAAACTTGGGTCTTTTTCACTAAAGGTACCTTTTTTAACTGCTATCCTACTCTGAAAGCCCTAACTTTATTTTTTATCTAGCGAATCAATATTTTTAAACAAATTCACATAATTTATCACGAAACTGCAATTGTATTCAGAATATAATGAGGTGAGTGTTTATACACTGATGTGCTTATAGGTGCATAATATGCATTTTTTATACCTTTCATGAGCATGAAATGGTATTATAACTTTGGT
>NW_016231791.1:0-1219 GCF_001687245.7 Rhagoletis zephyria | reverse complement strand
TAAAATAAAATCCTAACCCGCGCCTCTCGACTTGAAAATTTATATGGCCACCTTTGCAAAAAAAATAAATGTTAAAAAAAATAGGTTTTTCCAAAAAGAAACCGAATTTTCTGAATAAAATTAATTAGTAAGGTAGTTCTATTGCACTTTATATTTTTTCTACACTCAAAATTTTTTTTCATTAAAAAAAATATTCACCCATGGTTTCTTCAGAGAATTATCTCAGAATTTAATGTAGATTACGTTTTTTCTATACAATTTTTAATTTTTTTTTCATCCATACAAATCAACCCGCCCTAATATACATACATGCCACGGTTGGCTAAATTGATGTACTTGCATTAGTGTTGTTAGGTGTACCTACCTGAACTACATACACTCCCATGCACTTGAATAGGGACAATGCTTTTTCGCTGTGTTTCCTGGGTTAGTTTTCTTTTATTTGTTTTCCATTATTTTTCAATTTAAATATAGTTCATTCCCTCACAAAACCCATATACATTTAGTTAAGGCAAGCTTACAACTTTGTAGAAAATTTAAAAAAGTTTAAATTTTAAAACTTTTTTCTTAGATTTTTTTGAAAGTGCAAATTTGGATCAGTTACAAACTACCGTTGATTTTTGTAAATTTTTTTATAACACATGCTCGCATTTTTCTTATAACTATGGAAAAAATTGAATGGGTTACAAAACTGCGTACCAGCATTTTTTTTAAAGACTATGAAAAAAGTTTAAAATTTTGATGAAAATTTGTTGATTTTTTTTTGAAACTTGCGTTTATATGATTTTTGCTCAAGAATGAATTGTATTTTATTTGGAAAATAATGCAAATAAAATTAAAAAAAAAAAAACTAACCTAGAAAAAACCAAAAACGCATTGTCCTTATTGTATTGCATGGGAGTGTTTACTAGGGTAGTACAAATAAAAACCTAAAGTCGGAATTCTAATGCTCCCACCCCCTAGGATTGTTCTATAACGAAAAAATATATGTAGCCCCGCTCTTTTATTTTCAAATAAAAAAATATTTCAACCGTTTTCCATGTAATTTAAATGGAGAAAAAAAATTTCATAGAAGTGGTAGATATAGAGATCTCGGAAATCAATATTTTTCGATCGGAATAGCAATACCCAATTATTTACTTAGGCATTATTTTATATTAACCAAGATTTAAAAAAATGCAATGCGGGGACCCATAAAAAATCGTTAGTATTAAAAAAA
>NW_016231790.1:0-1219 GCF_001687245.7 Rhagoletis zephyria | reverse complement strand
TTTATTCCATTTCATTACGAAACCACCATACCATAAAAAAACAAATTTTGTTTAGGAGAAAATGTAAAATCTTTCCCCCATATGGGGATTAATTTCTTCCCGTTTTTCTTCTCATTCTACTGAGCTAAGGCAGTGCCAAATCGAGCTGTCACAACTGATACCACCTTGTATCATTGCATCATGGGAGCCTTCTAGTTTTTGAGATAATTAGTATTTAATTTTTTTACGTGCTTTGTAAACAACACTATGTATTAGACAAATCAGCACGAACATACACCTTAATTCCACTTCAAATCAATGGTGAGCTCTCTGATAAACAAAAAATGTTAAGGTAAAAGTGTCACCGTTTTTGAAATATTTACTTTTTTTTAATTAAAAAAAATCGTGCCTTTTCATGTATTTTCTTTAACTGCATCTACAAACCAGGCTATACTTAGTAAATTGTTTATGTAAAATACTTCCAGATAGTTGCTCCTCCACACTCAAATGCAATTTAGTTAAAATATATTAAGCAATCATCATAAAATTAGTACTATTTTGGGATTTTTAACTTTTTGATATTTTCTTCCCCAACTTTGACTATCTCTGGTGAAAAAAATGTACTGANTTTTCACTCTCTATTACCCATTTTGTTGAGTACGGGAATGATTTCTGGGCTGTTTTGGGCACCCGCGGGATCCCGCGTTGCGTACGGGAAGGAGCCTATTATCTCCGAGAAGACTCGTATAAGGTTGCCACTTATTCGAAATTAGTTACAAATTAATTAAAACATCATAATATGGGCGTCAAATGGATAGTATTTTAAAGATCCCTAATTCAAAATTATTTTTAATATTTTGAATCGCATATTTATTTAATTTTTTATTTAGAAAAAAAGGTAAAATATGGGTGCACTTTGAAATGGAGACCCCCAATTCGGGGATTAAAAGTGATACCATTGGAAAGCTGGAGTCCTCCACTTTTCAGATATACCCACTTTTAGGTGCGGGAGCCTTCCATGACGCAATAATACAATACTTCTTTAACAATTCTTTTCCTAATAATATAGTTGAATGTTTTTTTATTTTTTCTCAGTATACACATTTTATTTTCTTAAAAAGGTATTCTATCTTATTTTATTCCATTTCATTACGAAACCACCATACCATAAAAAAACAAATTTTTTGTTTGGGAGAAAATGTAAAATCTTTCCCCCATATGGGGATTAATTTCTTCCCGT
>NW_016231789.1:0-1219 GCF_001687245.7 Rhagoletis zephyria | reverse complement strand
AGAATTGAAAACAAATTGATGATTTTTGTTTGGTTTTAGGCAAATCAGGCCTCAACGAGCAAAACGACTTCAAGCTCGGCTGCTAAGCACAGTGAAAAATCTTCTCCAAAGTACCGTACCATCTATCAGCTGCACTTTCTCAGCTGGAACGTCAACTCCTGCCCCTACTCGGACTCGATACTGAAATTTAGACGGCGAGTGCAGATCTACGAAAAGCAGTGTCAGGCTGAGGCTGCCGTTGCTGCCGCCACCGCCTCAACCTCGAGCTCTTCAGGTACTTCCGGTTCTCCTGGTCCTCTGGTGGTGCACTGCAGCACCGGCTGCGGCCGCTCCGGCACCTACGTCTGCCTGGACGCCAATCTGGCCCTGGCCGAGGAGGAGGGCGTCCTCGACATCTTCAACTACGCTCGCGCTCTGAGGAGGGCCCGAGTGAGCATGATCGAACAGCTAGAGCAGTACCGCTTCATCTACGAGACCATAGAGGAGAGCGTCGTTTGCGGAAAGACCTGGTTTCACGTCAGTGAGATCAGTGCGCAGATGAAGGCCAAGTCGGCGAAGAGGGTCGCTGGGGGAGCCGGAAATGGAAATGGGAATGGAAAAAGAGGAGGAAGAAGAAGAGGAAATAATTCAAATAATTCAAATGTGGGCAAAAACGAGTACCAGGTGGAGTTTGAGAAGCTGCTGCGAATGACCAGTAGTTTCAGCATTGGCGACTGTGCTGGTGGTCACCGCCTGGAGAATCGCTACAAGAACCGGGATGTCTCTATTGTTCCTCGTGAGTTTATTGAAGTTGTTTGGATGGAAGTTTTGTGGATTTTTTTCTGACACTTTTTGTTTTCTTTTTCNTACATTAATGCAGTCTTTGTTGATGTAAGTAAAAAGTGAAGATTTTTGACGATTTTTTAACTCGTTTCCCTCTTCTTCTAGGGCTACTCCCGGCCTCGAGAATACATTGTTACTGAATGGCCCCTGCGCAGCACCATCGCCGACATTTGGTCATTGATCTACGACCACGACTGCAACACTGTCGTTGTCCTCGGCGGCGTCCCGCCCAACGCCTCCAAATCGGCTTTTCCGCCATTTTGGCCCAAGGACCAACTTTCTTCTCCTTCGAAATCCTCCTCCTCCTCCTCAATTCCGCCCACCAAATACGGGCCCATTTGGACGGTAGAGACGATCAGCACGAATCACCCGCCGAACATCAGCAGCTGGGTGCTGC
>NW_016231788.1:0-1219 GCF_001687245.7 Rhagoletis zephyria | reverse complement strand
CAGTCCGCCTAAAACCGGTTTTGTGTGGATAAGAGGGGGAAGAGAGTTCAAGTTTACCTCGTGCATTTCAATCCGCGAAAATCGGTGACGGGTCGGGTTGACGGTGGACTGACACGCACCCATAGACNCTCCTTAACAAAATTTGCTTTTTTATAGTATATTCGTTATGAAATGAAATAAAATAAGATAAAATACCTTTTTAAGAAAACAAAGTGTGTATACTGAGAAAAAATAAAAAGCATTCACCTATATTAATGGGCAAAGAATAGTGAAAGAAGTAACACTGTTTCACGTAAGGTAGTCAATATGGCGGAATTAGAGCGAGAAGTTGCCAACTGATAACACCTTGTATTATTGCATCATGCCCATAGACAACATGTTTTCTATTTCGTCACCTGGAACGACTTCCTGTAAAAACCTGCAAATCGTGAAGCATCTGGAACGCAGTTATTATTTAGGGGAGTCNTAGAGCGAGAAGTTGCCAACTGATAACACCTTGTATTATTGCATCATGCCCATAGACAACATGTTTTCTATTTCGTCACCTGGAACGACTTCCTGTAAAAACCTGCAAATCGTGAAGCATCTGGAACGCAGTTATTATTTAGGGGAGTCTCCAGTGTTGCCAGGTCTTCGGCATGAGAAAACGTCCCTCTTGGTCTGAAAAAACGTCATTTCCTACCCAAAAACGTCTTTTTTAATTGAATGTACAAAAAATTGTTCTTATTAAACTTTTATTGTATACAAAGGTACATATCGAGCCCTAACCGCCAAAATAAAGTAAGCGCCATTTTTTTCAAAATTTTCGTTTTGATGCAGAAATATTCCTTGAGCATTTAGATGCATTTCTACAGCAAAAAGAAAATTTTGTCGCTTACGTTATTTTGGCGGTTAGGGCTCGATATGTACGTAATGTATATTAAAATGTCATTTCGACAGAGCACATTTAAAATTCATTGTAAACTGGTCGTTAATATAAAAATCATTTTATACATACACTTGTGATCAGCTGNACAGCACATTTAAAATTCATTGTAAACTGGTCGTTAATATAAAAATCATTTTATACATACACTTGTGATCAGCTGATTAAGTCATCGATAGTTTGATCGATTTTGGCTGTTTCTCTTTCGTTTACTTAATGTTTATTATTTTTCCATAAAAGCCAAGCTCATTGTGGAAGAATACAAGTGAGATATCTTAGGGTTGACAGATAGTT
>NW_016231787.1:0-1219 GCF_001687245.7 Rhagoletis zephyria | reverse complement strand
AAGTTTATGTGGTTGAAAGGCGATACTGGCAGTTTTACTTACATACATATGTATGTGCATAAATACGTATGTATATATAAGGCAACGAGCGCGACTTAAAAAATTCAAAGTTGAAGTCATTGCATTCCAAGCCAAAAATTCGAGATGCAAACGTGCGGACTCATTGCGGCACAAAAGGTGTTTATAAAAAACGACGACAATAACATTGCCATTCAGAAGCATTGGAGCGGCTATAACAAAGCGATAGTTTTCTGTAATCGCAATCAAGCTATGGTGGACTTTTTTTACAAATGTGCTTAGTGGAGCACTTGGCAAGTATGTATGTATGTATGTATGTATGTATGTATTTATGTTCATACTTTGTAGTATCCCTGCAGTAAAATTTAGAGACAGTCTGTTAAAGCCCTACACAATTCCGCACTACATATCTCTGAACTAGTACAAAACGGCTGCAGAGAGGGACAGTTGAAACTTTCGGTGTGCTATTTGCGACTCTAACATCATTGGCCGCGAGTACAAATCGCGGTGGAGGCAGTTATGATTTTCAGATTTAATAAGTTTAAATTACTGAGTGCAGCTTTTAAAATTGAAGGGAAAATAATTAGATTTAATATATGTACATAAATAAAATAAAAAAAAAAATTAAAATTTTATAAAATGCAATTTGTACAGAAAAACGAAAAAATATCAAAAAATTGAATGATCCAAATTTTTTTCATACAAATATAATTGTCGCAGACCTGTCCGAAATGGAACCAGCTCAGAATAGAGAAAATATTCAATAATCGAGTTTTTAAACTTTGTCTCATAAAAAAGCTTTTTGTCCCAGAACTGTCCAAAATGGAACCAGTTCAGAACTAGTTCGAAAGTTCTGCAGAGGGGGGCAATTTCCACTTCATAGGACATCGCCTTATAAAAAGAAACAGTTGCGTTAGGATAGATCGAGAACCAGTAGCGCCTCTTAAAGAGCTAGTCCTGCGCTAGCTCTGAACTAGCGCGATTTACTACAGGGATGTATTTGCTTCTGCTGAATTTGTCCATAGTCGATGGTTAGATGGGCTGACAAAAACATTCGAAACAGATTTTTTCCGTTATGTGTGTGATATTCTTCAACAAATTTATTCGCATTTGTCTAAACATTTTGCTTTAACGAGTTCAATGACTAGCAACAAGCTTAGTAGCCATCTTATCTGAAAGATTCGCGGTCTTTGCTGCTAAA
>NW_016231786.1:0-1219 GCF_001687245.7 Rhagoletis zephyria | reverse complement strand
TATTTTAGCTTTCATTCGAGCTGACGGGCTGTTATGAAAAATACTACGAGACCAAAACGTATTCACAAAACCCTGGTTAACTTGTAAAACAGTCACTTTACGCACCTATTTACACATTTGCAAAAGGGGGCGTCGGCGGGACCGCCTCGTAAAATTGCAAGTTTTACACAGTTTAAGACTTTACGACTTTAAGTGAATACCCCTTTTGTAAATGATGTCACGAATAAAATTCGCTCTTACCGGAACCTAGAAAATGGAATTTTAATTTCTGAAACAAGAAAAATAGCCAAAACTTGCTAAAATGTCACGTCCCAATTTATACTTTGTCCACTGTATGAACATTCAAGTGTATGTGTGAATTTTTCTTTAAAAGCTGCCGGCACTGTTACACTGTTTACTGTCGTCTCTAGATTGGAGCGCTGAACGTTGCGCTTTCTAACTCATTAGTGAAACCAATATAAGGAGTGTACTCCTACGCAAAACTATCAAAAGATTTAGAAAACTTTTACTGGTTTTGTGTTCTCGTACCCAAAAAACTTGCAAAGTAGCGGAAATTGAGAGAGCAAAATGTGATAGAGAGCTGGAAATTTCTGCTGGAAAATTTTTTACTAGCAAAAACTTGCAAGTAAGAAAATCAGCTGATCACAAACATATGTTTGTAAATTAACAAAAGAAAATATGCCCTTTTTGAGTTATTTATTGCAAATTTTATACAACCAAAAAGTGAGTAAATTTATTATGCACAACGATTGTTGAGTTATTTTTAGTTACATAATTTACTATTAATCTCCAGATTGTTTACTTTAGTGTGTGCTGACTATAGTAGCCATATGACATTTTTCGTTTGTACCATAATTTTAAATTTAAATATACCAAAATAGATTAAAATGCAGCATGCTGAAATGTTTTTTGCTGAAGATGTCACTTTTCGTAGGTTGATTGTTAAAATGAAAATTGTATAATTTTAAAGGTTCATTTGTACCTATATCTATTCAATTTTTTTAGATCAATGGATGGGTGTTTGGAGGAGATTCTCTTATTTTTGAATGCCCCATCATGTCGTATCACAAATAATTTTGATAAACATAACTTATTCATTCCGATATAATTTATTTGTATTTTAAAAAGGTCTTATCCAAAAGTATTCAATTGTATTAAACGCCAAATCGAGGAAAATGTACCAAGCAGAAAATAAATTGCCAAATGAACCACCAGTGGC
>NW_016231785.1:183-1219 GCF_001687245.7 Rhagoletis zephyria | reverse complement strand
CACAGCCATTCTTTGTTCTCGCGAGTTTACAGCGAGAAGAGAGACGCGAAGTTGGCCATTCATTTTGTCTCCTAACTTCCCGCGTATAGCNCTGCTGACCACATTTCCAGCATGAACTGCTTCTGTCTGGGCCTTTGCATGCCGCCTTTTTGTGGCCATACCCCAGACAGCGGAAACACCTTTGGACATCCGCGCGCTCTCGGACGCGGCAGATAATCCAACCTACTCGCAGCTTCCCCTTTTCAATAAGAGTCCGGCCTGGCAGTTCGTCGATTTCCACCACAGCCATTCTTTGTTCTCGCGAGTTTACAGCGAGAAGAGAGACGCGAAGTTGGCCATTCATTTTGTCTCCTAACTTCCCGCGTATAGCGGGGCCGTGGTTAGGCAGTCCATGCCCAGAACTTCCAGACGTAAACGTCTAGTGAGAATACGGGCATCTCCAAACTGGCCAATGGCAGTGCACACATTTTCCTTAAATGCTGAGTGGTTGCCACAGCGCTCCATTTCGATGAGCACGCCGCCTTCGCGGGTTTTCCGAACAGATCGAATTACGGTCTCCGTCTTCTCGGGTTGGAGCTTACCGCGTATCGTTCCCAGCACCTCTGCATAGGTTTTGCCTTCAGCTGGCTTAATTATTAATTTGGCGAGACTCTTCTTTTTTCTCACCCTCTTCTTTTTTTTGCGGCTGGTCGCCTCGCCCTTATTGACCAAGGGTTCACCTGGCGCTGGCTCTGGCTTGGGCTTTCTGCTTTTTCCAACCGTTCCATTGATTATCTGGTACGGTTTTCTGTGCATTAATATCTTTATTTCCATTATTATTATTACCAATATTTATAATAATCTTATTACTACTATTATTATTATAGTTAGTATTCTTTTTATTTTCCGGCTCGCCTGTAGGGGAGTCGGATCGAGTTCGACCTCTCTTTTGCGAGCCAGGGCCAGCCTTCCGCAGCTCGGAAAGGGTAGGCCCCTTCCGGCGCTGCTCTCGGAGGTAGCTTAATATATTTAAGCTCTCCTCGATTTGGGCCATACC
>NW_016231785.1:0-160 GCF_001687245.7 Rhagoletis zephyria | reverse complement strand
TTTAAGCTCTCCTCGATTTGGGCCATACCCGTTTTTATGTCCATGGACACATTCTTCTGCTTAGAGACAGCGCTCTGCATCTTCTTCAAGACGAGGCGAATCTGGACCAACTGCTCATCTTCATTGCCTTCGCAAGTTCCCAAGCTTTCGGTGACATGCT
>NW_016231784.1:0-1219 GCF_001687245.7 Rhagoletis zephyria | reverse complement strand
TGGAAAACGGATTAGAAAAGAAAAGAGAGTAAATGTCAAAACAAAAAAAAAAACAAAAAACAATCTAAAAACTAAACTTTCAACTGAATGTCATTGAATATCAGGCGCGCGCGCTGCACCTTCAAGCGCAAGACTCCCCCACGCGCAACACCCACGGAAACTCATGTGATTACATATGTACATACATATGTATGTATCGTATGTACCTTAATATAGAAAGGCCCTAACTCATATAGTCACTGAAATGCAAAAAAGCCGTAACTGACTAAAAATTTGTATTGCTTAAAATGATGTGGGGACTTATAATTCGATGAAATGCATCATAATCAATCAAAAGGGAATTTTGAATTTTTACTTAGTTACGACTTTTTTTAATTCAGCAAATATATGAGTTACGGTCTTTCTATATTAAGGTAACGGTATGTATGTAAGTAAGCTTATACATATGTACAATCAATGCATTCACCGGCAATCAAGCCACAAAATGACAGACTGACGAAGGCGTTGCACAACAGTGCCTCATGGAGTTGGCCGGCGCTGGGGCACTGATGACGGCTGCATATGCTGCTTCTTGGCTGTGAGCTGCATTTTGTCGGCGACAACAAACAAACGCTCACCTTGCAACAGGCACACACAATCATATATTTTTTCTGCTAAACTATGCGCCTGCAAATCAATCTAAAGCAGTAGCTGAACTACTCTTGGAGCTAGAAAAAAAGATCAATCACAACATCAGCTGGTATTCGTAGTTGCAACAAAATACGTCGACGACAGCAATCGTCAGTAACCGGCAGGAGCGATAAAATCAAATCACTCTCGGCCGACCGACCACACATTGCTACGCTAGTGTAAGGCAATGAAAATAACAACAAAATATAAAAAAGTAGCAGTTACCCATTTTCAAAACATACACGCTGATCCATGGAAAACGACAAAGGCAAAGCTAAATTGAGGTACACCCACCAAGCAAAATAAGTGGGAAAGTGCTGAGATACACCTAAAAGACCTAAAAGTTCGTTACGCAAATCGAGACCTAACCGCAAAAAAGATGTAAGCGAAATCTTTCTCAAATTCTTCCTTTTGATGCGGAAGTATTCCTAGATCATCTACATGAATTTCTTCATCAAAATAAAAATTTTGAAAAAAAAACTCGCTTACATATTTTTGGCGGTAAGGGCTCGATATGCACATAACAGATGTGCATTTTTTCTGCCTCTGC
>NW_016231783.1:0-1219 GCF_001687245.7 Rhagoletis zephyria | reverse complement strand
TAGATCTGGCATTTGGCACTTGTTTCACTTGACCGCGCACATTTGCTGCTGCTGATGTTGATGCGGGTTTAGAGGCGGCTTTTAGGCGGCTCTTTTTTGGTATTTTTGTGTTTTTTTCTCTTTACTAACCGAGAGGAATGGGTGAATCTGCTGGTACAGCTTTCTTTCTTTCCTTCCCCGTTTCCCTCTCATGTTTTCTCCAGTGGCAGCGAGGCGGCCACTTTGGTGGTGGTGGCCGTGGCCGATCAATTTGCTTATTGTTTTAGTGTGGGCTGTGTTGTTTGCTTTGTTCGGTTTGCTTCTTTTTCCTTTTGGTTTGCCTTTTGCTTTGCTTAGTGAGATTGCCTTTAGCTTTTTACTGGTTTTGTTTTTGTGGTGGTTCTCTGTTGCAGGTTCTCAGAGAAGAGAATTTCAGAGCACATTCATTGCATTTCAAAGCAAATCGTATTATTTTATTTTATTGAAAGATGAGGAAGAGGAGAAAGACTAAAGAAACGACGCCAATCAGCTTTCTCACCCACCAAAGAAGCCGAAGAGGAATAATTTTGAATAATTTTCGCAGACGGAAACAAACACAAAAAATGAGCCGTTAATTACCTACACCAGTTTTTTTGCTGCTGGGGATGAACGCTAATTTTCTCGCTTCTTCGCCTCTTTTTCTTCTTCTTCTTCTTACTATTTTTAGTTATTCGAGGCTTTTTGTTATTATTAATTTTCTGTCTATAATGCTGCTGCTGCTGCTGCCAGGATGATAAATGAGCTAGGCCCCACCAGCTTTGCAGGCTCCCATTTACATACCTAATTGTCTAATAATAGCTGCTGCGGCTGCGGGTATTAACAGGAATTGAGAGAGGGAGAAAGCCTAAATGCTTTGGAAANCCCAAATGCTTTGGAAATATTATTAGCATTGGTGGTTACCCCTATCCCACAGGCTCGTTTACCTTTTCTTCATTTCATTTTCTTCTCATTTTTAACCCCTCACCAAAAACATTTTTATTATTACGGCCTGTGCTCTTGCTGCTCATCATCATCATGAATAAATGATGATGCCCATGTCTGCTCTGCTGTTGAAATATTAAACAACAACAACAACAACAACAAAAATAACCACAACACTGCTGCCATTTTTAATCATCTGCTTTTCATTATTTTCCCTCTTCCTAAAAAATGCAGAAAAATCCCGCCACCATTCGCCAGGCGGAACTGGACCACGGCTCGG
>NW_016231782.1:0-1219 GCF_001687245.7 Rhagoletis zephyria | reverse complement strand
CACAGAAAGAAATTTTATATGCAATTTAACAGCTTTTTCACGTGAAACATCAACAAAATACTATGCTTAAGAACAAAATATTTTTAAATCGACCAAAAATTAATAAGAAAATTTAAAGGATTTTAGATATTGGGTATGGTAGCACGAAATGTCACAATCTGCTTAATTGTCAGGTTGTTAATATGGTGACGAAAAAGTGACAATGGAACTACCTTGTTTTTATTTTACCTTCCTTTTATTAGCTCGGGATGTAACTATGTAATATTGNTTCTCAAGTTACATACCTGATGACAGTACGAATGGCAATTATAATAGGGAGGTTTTAGTTTTTTAAACTATAATTTTATTTGTATCATGGGCCAAATATAATAAAATGGCGTTCTTAATTTTTCCCTCTGACGTCAGGATTTTTACAAAGAACTTTTAAATTTGAAAGATATGAGTAATTCAAAAACTGATTAAACTGATAAAAATTTCAGTTCAATATACTTAAGAAACCAGTATGGGTATCAAATGAAAGAGAAGATTCTGTAGAGTTAAAACACGTTACATTTTTTGGTCCGTAAGGGACGGGTAGGTATTGAAAATACCCTTTAAAAGTTTTATCCTTGAATATCCTTGAAATTTTTCAATTCTTATCTTTGAAAAAATTATATGTTAAGGACTAACTTTCTTAGCTTAAAAAAATAAAATAGATTAAAGGGACATTTTCAATTCCTGTTCGTCCTTGTGAACCCAAAAAAAAATTTAATTTGGTACCCATACTTTTGTTTTACATTGTACTGAATATTTTTTTTAATAAATTTTGGAATTAACCATATCTCTGAAATTATAAAGAGCCCTCACCGCCGAAATAACGTAAATGCTCTAGAAATATTTCTGCATCAAAAAGGGCGGTTGGGCTTGATAAAGTCTTTTTAAAAAAATCATGACGTCAGAGAAATGTCCATTTATACATATGCTGTTAATTATGTGTAATATGAAGTAAAAATGTCAATTTTGAATAAACAAAAGGAATATAGACAAAACTGGTAGAATTAAGGCGCTTATTTTATTTCTGCCACTGGAATTATGAACTTCTTTCAACCAGAAAATAAACTTTTTGACTTATTTTTTTTGCATCGAGCTTTTCTCGACATACCTCAAATTACTTTATTAGATATGTACACACTAAAGCAGCCGTGCCCAGCGCAGGGCACTTGCCTATTGAATTCTGCCA
>NW_016231781.1:0-1219 GCF_001687245.7 Rhagoletis zephyria | reverse complement strand
TTTTAGTCCATTTATAAAAGTGTTGTATATTAAAAAGTTTTTTTTTTATTTTATCTTATTTTTTAATTATTAAATAATTATTTATAGTAATATTAAATAATAATATTTTGTTATTGTTTTGTTAAATAATAATATTTAGTTTTTTTTCTGTTTTGCATTTTCTTTTAATTTTATTTAAATGTCTTTGATTTCATTCAGGAACCATAACGGTTATGATCATTATAATAAAAATCATAAATTGATAGTAAAAATTGGATTACTTTGTATTTTTCGATCAAATTTAACCGTTACTTTGTGACTCATATTTTTACGATCGTATTATAGTCGTTATATTCAGACATAAATTTTTAAATCACAAAGGACTTGTCATTAAACGTAGTCTCTAAATCACTGATTATTTTTTAATGATAAAAATCAAAATTATAAAATATGTAGATATCTATTAAATTTAATTGCAATATTAAATTCCTAGTATGTATAATGGTTTTCTTGATCGATTTTGCAATAATTTAAAAAAGAAAGTCTTGATATATAACGGTTATTTTCGGTTCCTGATTAAATTATTTTTTACTTTCTCATTTCATTTTATTTTAAACCATTTTATTTTATTTATTTTTCACATTTTATTTTATTTTATTTGTTTTTTGTTCTATTTTTCAAATCTTGTGGTTGAATCTTTTTTATTTTGTGGTTTAATTTTTTATTTGGTTTTATTTTACATATTTTTATTGTTGTACTTCACATTGTTTGTTCGATCTTTTTTACTTTGTTTTATTTTATTTTATTTTGTTTTATTTTATTTTTTTAATGTAATTTAATAAAATTTTTTTTATTTTGTTTAATTTTTTTAATTTACCTTTTTTATTTTGTTTTAATTTAACAAATATTAAGAAAGTATATCTCGGAAATTTTAGGAGATCTTTAACTTTTCTGTTGCAACGTACTTAAATTAAAAAACAAAAACATCAATGTTGAAATTACAAACAAATTTAAATAGTTTTAATCCGTACTAAATAATATAATCAATAAATAAATATTTATATCGTTACTACACACGAATAAAGCCGCATTAGTGTTTTGACGGCGAAAAAAGGCGCGTAAAAAAATTTGGGAAAAAAGATGCTTAAGACAAAGTACTTCGGCGAAGTATGCTACGAGTCTTTGACGCTGAAGTTTTTATACCTTTCATGAGCATGAAATGGTATTATAACTTTGGTCC
>NW_016231780.1:0-1219 GCF_001687245.7 Rhagoletis zephyria | reverse complement strand
TATATATAAAGTAAATATATCTCTTTCATATCACATATTTTCATTTGTTTATTTAAGATAGAAGATCTCAATGTAGTTTAAATACACTGTTTAAAAAAACAAAATTTGATTAGTCTGTTTGAATTAGGCAAATTTTTATGAATTTTACTGCAAATACTTTAAATACACTCTAATTTTTTGTGTTTATTTGCGCATATTAAGGGCCAGTTTTTCAGTGCACGGCCGTGGTTTAAATTAAGTTTAAACGCCCGATCTGGCTGGTTTAAACTAAGATCAGCCAATCAAATGCCAGCCAGCTGTTCAATTTAAACTCAGTTTACTTAATCTAAGTTTAAACTGGCACTGAAAAACCTAAGAGAGGTAACTATTTTCCTCTTTTAATGTGTGCAAATTGGCACACCGCGTAATAAAATTAAACACTGCCTGTTTACTTAAACATACCGAATTTGTCGCAGAGAGCAAAATAACATATAAAATGTTTAAAATAGAGTAAATGTAAGCCCCTAATGTTTATTATTTGTAGGAAATGTATTTTTAGTTTAAAAATTTTTGCAACTTTAAACATTTCATATGTATATTTATGTGTATATTTTAAAGATCTCAAGTTCAAAATCAAATCCTGAACATCTTACACCAATGTATATTTATACAGATTCCTGTTGAAAAATGGATACTTTTCAGTAGTAGTTTTACACACACTTATTAGAGTGACAGGTACAAATGTAACATATTAATTACTATTTATTATACTTACTTTGCACAATACTTATGCATAAAAAACGTTATTTATAAATTGAAATAACAAATGTTTGATTTTATGAAATATAAAAATATATATACACCTATTCCAAGTCCTTAGGATGGGTTAAATTATGTCTTTTTCTTGAAAATGTTTGGTTTTCTTACAAATTATGAGATGGATACTTAAAAAAAGAAAACGGGATACATTTGGATACACTTTTGGCTTGGTCGGTGATACATTTTCTTGGGACGGCGCGGCAACACTGGCACCAATAGTTCAGTGGAGTGATTTTAGTGATTTTCGTCGTTTATGGCAACAAAACAAGNACCAATAGTTCAGTGGAGTGATTTTAGTGATTTTCGTCGTTTATGGCAACAAAACAAGTGCGGAACACAATGAAGACAGTGGCTACAGAGCGTCACGACAATAAAAGAATTTCGTCGACAAGTGTAGCCAAGTTTAGGCAACTTGATTATA
>NW_016231779.1:0-1219 GCF_001687245.7 Rhagoletis zephyria | reverse complement strand
ATGCGAAGATAGTGAGCGCGTAGTAGAAACTCATAGACCACTTCGCAGAGAAAGTCAATCTTCTCTCGACGCCGATTGACTATTTCTTCTGCTAATTTCTTGGCACGTTCATTGTGGTAGCGCTTGATCTTATCTCTATTGGCGATGATACTCCTTACCTGCCTTGTACTGCAATGGAAGTAACTCGCCAAACGATTGTAGTTCGGTGTATGTTTAAACGATTTAATTACCATCATGCGTTGCTCCAACGATAATTTAACNTGGAGAAGGTGGATGATATGCATGGGAATAAACAAAAACAACTTTACGTATGAGTCAAATAAAGCTTTTTAAAGCCACTTTGCCCGAAAACAGTAAGCGCATTTCAACCGAAAGCGACCTCACTTCGATCAACTTGCATCGGATACTAAATAAAGCAGGCGAAGACACATATCGGTCGGCTAAGTGGCTATGATCGAGAGAGGCAATAGTCGGAGAAGAGACAAGCGTTCCTCGCTTAGCAATGGCGATTTAATTCCTCTTATATATGAATTATATATGAACATATGTATGTATGTATGTGCATAAGCAATGCCAGAAATTAAAAGGTGGTAAAATTCGTCGGTTTTGAAGAGCTGTGTGAGTGCTTCGGAATTATTGGGAGAGCTGTGCTGATCCGCTCACGACCGAACAGTCGCTGAATACTTGTGTTAATATGTATATGTATATATGTAGTATGTATATATTGCCTTTTAAATCGTTTGCTGAGCGCTGAATCGACTATGGCGATTTGGCTCGAGAAAATCCGATCGCTGGTTTGAAAGCATGCAAAGTGTTTTAGGAAATAAACAAAAATGTTCTCTACCGTACAATCGTAGTAAAATACACACACGCATGCCTACATTTATACCAACATTCAAATTAACAAACCTACATACATACATGTGTATGTACATAAGGGTGGTCCAAAAACAGTAAAGTCGGAATCGTAATGCTCTCACCCCCTAGGATTGTTCTATATCGAAAAAAGTATACCCCTTTTTTTATTTTGAAATCTAAAATTATTTAGATGTCACTCAAAGCGCTCAAAGTTTTCCATGTAGGTAATTTTATATGGGGAAAAAGCAACTTTTCGTAGAAATGGTATAGAATTCTTGAAATAAATATTTTGCGTTCGGAAAACTCTTGTTGTTTTTGAATACTAACGATTTTTTATTGGTCCCCCATTGCATTTTTCGGG
>NW_016231778.1:0-1219 GCF_001687245.7 Rhagoletis zephyria | reverse complement strand
TTTTTTTTTATTATTCTGCTGTTGTAATTGATTGTGAAATGTGTAGCAAAAAAGCGTAAAAAGGAAGCACTTTTGTACTTGAAAATTAGTTAGTGTGCAGAATTTTAATTAAGCATCGCAGCTGTGGCGATAGGGCTTCTAGTTTTTTTTTATGATTTTTTATTTGTAATCGTATTTATGTAGGCTTTAAAGCAGCTATGTAGATACATACTTACATATACATACTTGTATATGTAAATCGATTGCAGTAAACTCTATTAGGAGTAAAAAAATATGTTTTTATGCGTCGATTACGGATTGCAACCGAACTTCAGTTAGGTGGCCGGTGGCTGAAATGGTGTTACAGACTGGCAACTGGCAACTTAGATACTATATTGGCAACTACATGTTTGTGGTTGCCGCAGAAGATTTGATTGAGATAATTTTTTTTTCAGCTGTTTCTTCAGCTTATTTAGGCTCAAGCCTTATTTGAAGGTTCTTCAAAATTTTATTAACTTCAACTTTATAGAACTTAACTATAGTTGCTATTCATAATATATATTTTCATTTCAGTGGCGGTTGCGTTGCCATCCATAATCGACCCATAAATCTTCTTCTGCATTGGCATATAATGAGATACTTTCGAAGTGTAAAATTTCTTACTTGCGATAGGTCTTTGCCGGCCAATTAGCATTTATTGGCTATAGAGATTCTGCCTTGAATTTAAATACAAACGCTACTTGGTAGGCTCCGTACTATTACCTTTTCTAACATCAAACATCTCAGAGAGGTCCTTCCCAATTCTGGGGGGAACTACTTCAACTCATACATCACCGGTGGACACACAGATTCGCAGGGCCATAAAAAGTTAAGAGTGAAATATTAGATGAGTCGAATGGCATCCAACGGACAGTAACAGGTATGCGTCCGACGTATGCCATTCGCACGAATTTAATCCTTCACACTTGTTTGATATGACACTGCGTACCGGATTCGATCCGTGAAAAGGAGTTAATACATGCACCTCACAGCTCCTGCGGCTTTGTTATTTTTGAGCCACATTAATGCTCTTTAACTGTTGCCGTGTTCGGAAATATCGATTTCGTCTTTATATCCTACCGATGCACAGTGGCTCAAAACTGGAATTTAGTGTTCACAATACTCTGGAGCCTTCATTTTTCACTCAATTAGAAAATGTTTTTTGACGTAGAATACGTCTTACCTTAAGGTATGGGGGCTA
>NW_016231777.1:0-1219 GCF_001687245.7 Rhagoletis zephyria | reverse complement strand
CATGTGCTTTAATTTTACTTAGGAATAGGAAATTATGAAATTTGGTAAATATGGGATAATCGCCACGCCCTCCACTCTCGTGGGCGGAAACATTAAATTTCATCCGATTACGATGAATGTACTTAGTTTGTACTCTCTATTTTATTAGAAAATCCTAAATATAAAATATTGGGTAGATTGGATCACTTTAAAGCCTACAACTCGTAAAAAAAGTGGGAAAATTACATAAAATTATCTAAAACATGGGTCTAATTTGAATACCTGACGAATCGGTACTTACACTTTTTTTTACTAATAATCTTTAGCATCTACATATCAAAGTAAATTTTTTAATAAAATAAAAAAAGGAAAAAACCAAATAAGCGATAAATACCTTCATTTGAATATTCCACGACACTTTAAGAATTCATTACACTTGCTTTAATGGTTTCAGCGCCAAAGCTAACCAAAGTGATTAGTCGGTATCGCGCCGATTCCAGTATTTTTTTTTATTTTTTTTGGTAACGTTCGAGGGGAGGAGGAGTGACTAAAGGATCTGAAATTTAGTATTTACGACTTTTACTCTTCCCTCTCTGAGCCCAACTGTTTTTTTTTATCAACTGTCACCATGACTTTTTCCACCTGCCTCCAAACAGTCGAAACACTGTGCGACATAGCGCTGCAAAATAACCGGCTTCAATGTAATGGTATCCACATATCGCTCTTTTGCTGCAAGTGCATAATAAAAACAAAAACATGTTTCAGTTAAGTAGATATGAAGAAATGACAGCAACCTTTACATCTAGGTTGAGTAAAAATTTCATCCATTAACCATAGCCCATTAGAAGAAAATGTTGTCTTCATTTTTACTAAGGGAGAGTGTATGTATTTTTCTCGAGTTTTTGATTGTTTGGATTATGGCACTCTTGCAGCAAATGAGCGATATGTACACAAACATTATGTACAAGCTATAAATATGGTTTTGTTATTATTCTTATAGTACATACATACATAGCTGCTAGCTCTCTGCCTTTACTTAGCTACATTATTTATTATGGGTTTTGTTTTGGTTACTGTTTTCTGTGCGGTTGCAAAGAGAGGCGCAAAATATGGCAAACCAGCGCAAGTGGGTGTGTGTGTGTGTAAATGAGCGCGCTGGTATGACTCAAACAGCTGATTGATAGATGTAAACACAACTTGTTGCAAACAGCTGATCGAACTAAAAGGCTGTGTTGGAAAA
>NW_016231775.1:0-1219 GCF_001687245.7 Rhagoletis zephyria | reverse complement strand
GGACCAGAATTCATTAGAACTGAAGCTGTATCTGTAAAAAGCTTCATATTCATTTTTTTTAAAACGCATTACGCACTCTTTTTGAACTAAAAAAAAATTTTAACTACAATCAACTACAAACGATTTTGGACCAGAATTCATTAGAACTGAAGCTGTATCTGTAAAAAGCTTCATATGAATTTTTTTTAAAAACGCATTACGCACTTATTTTTGAACTAAAAAAAAATATTAAAACTACAATCAACTACAAACGATTTTGGACCAGAATTCATTAGAGCTGAAGCTGTAGGTGTAAAAAGCTTCATTNTATATGAATTTTTTTTAAAAACGCATTACGCACTTATTTTTGAACTAAAAAAAAATATTAAAACTACAATCAACTACAAACGATTTTGGACCAGAATTCATTAGAGCTGAAGCTGTAGGTGTAAAAAGCTTCATTTAAATTTTTTTTAAAACGCATTACGCACTCTTTTTGAACTAAAAAAAAATGTTAACTACAATCAACTACAAACGATTTTGGACCAGAATTCATTAGAGCTGAAGCTGTAGGTGTAAAAAGCTTCATTTAAATTTTTTTTAAAACGCATTACGCACTCTTTTTGAACTAAAAAAAAATGTTAACTACAATCCACTACAAACGATTCTGGACCAGAATTCATTAAAATAGAAGCTGTAGCTGTAAAAAGCTTCATATGATTTTTTTTGAAAACGCATTACGCACTTATTTTTCAACTAAAAAAAATGTTTAACTACAATCAACTACAAACAATTCTGGACCTGAATTCATTAAAACTTAAGCTGTAGCTGTAAAAAGCTTCATATACATTTTTTAAAAAACGCATTACACACTTTTTTTTAACTAAAAAAAAATATATAAACTACAATCAACTACTAACGATTCGAGACCTGAATTCATTACAATTCTAGCTGTATCTGTAAAAAGCTTCAAACGATTCTGGACCTGAATTCATTACAATAGAAGCTGAATCTGTAAAAAGCTACATATGAATTTTTTTAAAAACGCATTACGCACTTATTTTTGAACTAAAAAAACAAAGTTAAAACTACAATCAACTACAAACGATTTTGGACCAGAATTCATTAGAACTGAAGCTGTATCTGTAAAAAGCTTCATATACATTTTTTTTAAAACGCATTACGCACTTATTTTTAACTAAAAAAAAAATTTAAAACTACAATCAACTACAAACGATTT
>NW_016231774.1:0-1219 GCF_001687245.7 Rhagoletis zephyria | reverse complement strand
TTTACAGTTTCTGAAGTACAATTGACTATTCTGAAGAAAACTTTACAGTATCTGAAATAANAAGTACATTTTACGGTTTCTGAAGTACAATTGACTATTCTGAAATACTTTTTACAGTTTCTGAAGTACAATTGACTATTCTGAAGAAAACTTTACAGTATCTGAAATACTTTTTACGGTTTCTGAAGTACAATTGACTATCCTGAATTACATTTTACTTTTTCTGAAGTACAATTTACTATTCTGAAGTACATTTTACTATTTCTGAAGTACAAATGACTATTCTGAAGTACATTTGATGCTTTCTGAAGTACTCTTGGAAAAGGTGTAGAAATCCAAATTAAAAACCATTGAATTGTGATCAAAAGTTTAAGAACTGTTTATAATTGTTGTATAAATTTGAAATTTTTATTTATTTGATTTTACTTGTAATTAATAAAAAAGCAAAATTAAAAAGAAAACCAAAATTAAAAAGAAAACTCTTGTAACTTGAACTCCACATATTTAGCACGTTGCAGTTATCGTCGAAAAATAAAAAAAACTGTACACTCAAACTTCTAAATAAATGCGTCAGTTTTCATTGGGCTCAAGTTGTTGCTTCTTTGCTTTCAAACAACAAATATGCATAAAATGAGCCCGCAATATATAAATTAGATGAAATTTTCTTTTTTTTAAGAATACGCCAGTTTTACACAACAAAGAACTAAACAGAATTTATCAGCGCAACATCTTATTGTCACGATTGCCGCATGCTAGAACAATCGTGTGATAAATTTGGGGCAATTATTGTCACTATATTGATTTTCACCAACTTGCGGCAATCAAAATTGTATAAAAAGAGGCAACCGTGTGACTGTACAGAATTTGATTGGGACAATTTTTTATTGTGCTCCAATACAGCACAATAAAAATTGTTCCAGATTGGTGCATTTGCGGCAATCGTGTGATCTCAGCTTTATACATAATTTCGAGGAAAAAATTAATGAAAACAAATAATGTTAAAAATGTTACTTCTGATGAGCACGGGAACAATTCCGTATTTTAGAATGATAGAATTCCGTATTTTAGTAAAACCGATGATTGTCGGTCGATGAAAATCGAGGATCGATGTTGACCCTCCGATGTCATCAACGATGAAAAAATCGATGATTTCTCATCATCGCCCATCCCTACCTCCGAGTGTATTTCTGCCATGAAAAACAGCTTCTCATAAAAATAC
>NW_016231771.1:0-1219 GCF_001687245.7 Rhagoletis zephyria | reverse complement strand
GAAGTCGGTTGTGTTTTTTGCTTAAAGATTACTTGTTTTGGCACAAAGTATGAAATTCGCACTTACATGGCTTTTGTTCGATTACGAGCTATTTTTTCAACGAAAAATAATAAACAGTTAATAAATAAAAGACAAATAGCTAAACTTGTTAAAATGTCGCGCCCTTATTTATATTTTCGCCACCGTACACAAATATTTATTCATATTTGATATATATATATATATATATATATATATATATATATATATATATNTATATATATATATATGTGTGTACATATGAATATCTACATACAACATACATATATATTGAACTCATCAAATCCTAAATATGTATGTATATATCTATCTTATTACAAATTCGAAGATTTTCATACATTTTTATGCGCGTACATATTTACATGTTTAGTTATAGTCTGGTTGGACCAGCTATCAGCAATTTTTTATAAATACATACATACATATTTGGCATTTGCGTGATTCTTGGGGGTTCTTTCTTTGAATTACATATATGTATGTATGTGCGGCAGAAGAGTCGACTTCTCCGATATACAAATTTATGCATGCTATTAATTTGTGTCAATATTGATTACATATACATAAGTATATATGTATGCATGTACATATGTATGTTGCTAATTATACCCCAAGGGCTTTTTCTTTTCGAATTTCAAGATTATATGTAAATGAAACTCGTTTTTCAATTGTCCAATAGTCCAGCTGTCGTCTTAAAATATGTACATACATACATACATACATATGTATAAATATGTTAGCTCGATTTGGGGGGGTTTCTACTTTACTTTCTAAATTAAGTGTCAATAAAATAATTATTTTATTGGTTTGTTTATAACTTTCTTAAGCTAAAACTACACCAAACCAAAGTTCCCGAAATCTTAACGACGAAAAGGAATTACTATATATAATTTTTCCGATAGGTGGCGCAGCTGTTGCGATATTTCAAAAGCGCGTATCTATGGTCCGATTTGTTTCATATCTAGAACCTACTATATTACTTAAATGGAAAGAATAACCCCACAAAAAGATTTAGTCGTCAGGTGGTGCGAGGGAAAATATTTTTTCTAACCACTAATGTCTTAAATTTTTTTTTCCAACACTCGGTTCTTAATGTGTTCGGTATATTGATCAAACAAGTGTTGCCTAGATGTTGTATATGGTTTTTTCTTTTGCCGAAGGTAAATTTTTCCTTCTTGAAACT
>NW_016231770.1:0-1219 GCF_001687245.7 Rhagoletis zephyria | reverse complement strand
CTCTCTCTCTCTCTCTATCCCTCTCTCATTTTGAAATGGTAATCCATTATCTCATCACACATCCTGTCAACCTGATTGGGAAATCTGCTATTTATTGTTGTTGTTTTTGTTGTTGTTATTTTTATTACTAACTGTCTACGTCTCTGTGTTTATAAGAAATTCAACACTATTACTATTATTTTCATCTTCTAAGATTAGATGCGGAAGAAACAAGGTAATGGAAAGGTCTCGCAGAAGGAAAAGCTCATGGGACCAAAGCGACAGCAGAAATCTCAATCTCTCGCACTGTCGCAAAAAGTGTCATCAGAGAAAAAGAGAAAAGCAAAGCTGCCGAATGACTGATTACGCGTTGATCATTGATCACACATACAAATCATCGCTGCTGCTGCTGTTGTCCTGTTTCTTCCGTACATGCGTTCTTGTTGATAAACAAAACGGCGTACCAAGGAGAAGCAAAATGCCACTCTTTTCTACTTGGCACTTTCTAACCAGTTTCTTCCTCTTTCTACCCTATTTCTTCTTTATTCCGCTCTACCCTCGTCGATGAATATTCAGTGGTAAAAGAGCACCAAAAGAAACAGCAGCAGCTGGAACCAGTCCGGGAACTCGAAACAACCACAGCAGTGCCACTAGCACCGGCCAAGCAACCGCCAGCACTTTTCGACGCTCATTTCTTGCGCTATATTGCACTGCGACCCCAGATCTTTTTTCTCTTCTCTTCTCTCTTTCACTCATCTCATCTCATCGTTCTCCACCCAAAAAGTGAACATCGTCTGCAGCAGCTGTCTTCGGTTTAAATGTGACCAAAACGCGCGCCAACATCAACAGCAGATGCAGCAGTCGCTTGTTTGATGCAAAGCAAAGCTGACAGCGAACTGGCAGACAGGCGACAATCGTTTGACGGTGCTAACCACACTGCAACCACTTGCTTGATCGGCCTGCACCACCCTCACCAGTATAAAAGTACGATGCTGTCCATCGACGGCCGAGTACATTACCACCAGCGCCTCAGTGAACTTGGTCGTCGCATCGGTCAACACTTCAACCACTACTACAACAGTAACCACAGTATTCAAACATCTTCAACTACTTTGAGTATCCCAGATTTCACCTTTTCTTGCACTTCAAGTCATTGATTGGATTTCTTCAAACTTCTAAATTTTTGCACACCTAAACTTCTGCACCACCATAACACAATCAAACACCTGATTGTCTTTTG
>NW_016231769.1:0-1219 GCF_001687245.7 Rhagoletis zephyria | reverse complement strand
CCATTTGCTACCAAAGAAAGGAGGTTTTACATAGAGCGGCTTCCTTTGAAGCAATTTCTCTAAACTGATATTGGAAAAGATAATAAGAGCCCGAAGTATCTCCTGTCATAAGACAAATACTCAGTGCATTCGCGCCTTGGCACCCACGTCACTGTCGACACTTTGTCGTTTACTTGTGAACCAGCATTAACAGCGGTAATAATGTCAGCATCGAAATCCCACTCAGAATTACTCTTGCCAGCAAGTGCTACTTTGGATTGAGTAGGCAAATCAAATGTAAAGTTTTCTCTTGACACACGATAACCACACGCTTGGCATCTGTTAGCACAGACGAGAAACGACTGGCCTTCTTTGTTGAGCTCAGCCAAAATCGCTTGGTTGATTGTAGCGCCAAATAGTAAGCAGAGGAAGTGCGTAAATTTGTCTTCAAATCAAGGCAATATTTTATTAAACATGAAGGAAAAAAATTTATTAACATAAGTTTTTTGAAATTTGGCAACTCTTATACAAGCTTTCAAAATAATTTGGTGTTAATATGTCAGATACCTTGAAGAAATATTTAAATAAACTAATTTGCTTAGTTAAATTTGACATTTACATACAACTTTCTTTAACTTCTTCTGTTAAACACTCTTACTCACTCGATTTAACAACCTAATTGAACTGGAATTTTTAAACAGTATTTTATAAATTAAACTTACTTAAATCTCTATCGTTTGACACCTATATTAATATATTTAATTTAAACTGTTTTGAATTCCATACAGGTGGCAGCCCCCTTTAACTTTTTTTCCTAAAATATCGCTCTTTTTAACCTCCGTCTTTTGATATCCGAATTGAAATAATTCGTTTAGCTTGTTAAGAAAGTCATTGTGAATTTATAAACCGATGGCAACCCTCTTCAAACATACTTTCAAAATAAATGTGGTTGTTCCCACTTGCCTGGTTATCAGGTTATCTGCTGAAAATTGTTATTGTGTAGTGTATTTTATTGTTGTTAACTGAGTAAAAAATATAACCACTTAACCACATAACCTGATAACCAGGCAAGTGTGAACAACCTCAATCTTTTTTACATCTCTCTCGTTTGACATCCGTATTAAAGTATTTTATTGAACTTATTAATTAAGTTGAATTTAAATTTCTAAGCAAATGGCAACCCTCGCAAAAAAAATATTTTCAAACTAAAGCTTTGTTAAACCGTTCGATAGATAACCAT
>NW_016231768.1:0-1220 GCF_001687245.7 Rhagoletis zephyria | reverse complement strand
GAAATAAAAAGTGTTACATCATGTTACAGTTTTGCTCGTCACTGTAGATGCGATCTGTACATACAGATGCAATGAAATTCAATGTGATATTGTTTGCAAATTATGTTTATTTATTTATTTTCGATCATTTTAATTTAAAATATAATTCAATCTATAACAGAAACAACAATAATAAAATTTTCAAAGCTTGCACAAATTGCAAAAAAAAATTAATCAAGCTTCAAAAAATTGTCCTTAAAATTTCAAAATTTTTAGTTAGAATATTTAGGAAATTTCCGGGTATGCAGTTTTGTAGCCCATTAATTATTAGATCAACAAAGTGCAAGTTAAAAGTTACCGTTGTTTTTTTTTTATAAGAAAAAAATGTATCATTTATTATATGGAAGAAAATGTACAACACACTCGACAAAAAAAAATTCTAAAAAATCAACGGCGATTTTTAACGACTTCTAACTTGCACTTTATTGAATGTGCTACAAAACTGCATACCCGAAAATTTCTACTTTAAACGACGATATGTGTCTTTTTGGCTAATATATGCGGCTGGTCAGGCAATGCTTATCCTGTGCACGCGTGACGTTTAAAACTATTGTGAGGTTGCACAAATTATTTTCTATAGTGTAAAAACACTCATATTTCAAAATAATTCTCTTTTTTATGAAGTAATCGAATTTCTGGCTAGTTAATTTCAGAACGAATGACGATATGTATATATGTATCGGTGAATCATTAAAGTTCTCGACTTTAGTTCTTCATTTTCTGCTGTCGCATTCTAGGAACTATTCATGATGNTCAGGCATTTTAAAGTAGTAGAAAAGGTATTAATTATTTACTACTTTTAATCCGTTGGTGCATACTATTTATTTCAAATTAAATGTAGAAAAATGTTTAATTACAGGCTTATAAGTCAGGGCATGAATCACGTATGACGACAATCGTCTGAACGATATCGTGTCGAGATTGTCTTGCTTCATGAAAACCAAATATTGCACAAATGCATAAATCAGTGTTTTGACGACGTAATTTTGTTAGTATCGTTTGAGCGACTATCGTTTTAAAGTTACGTGATTTATGCCCTGAATATATGTATGTTTGTATCGGCAGCTCCACACAGCTTGGACTTGTAACTTTAAAATAGTAAAGGCGGCAATTAAGGCAATTTCCTATAAGGCTGTAAATGATTTTTTAAATAGACTAAAAAACATAAATATCGATAATAT
>NW_016231767.1:0-1220 GCF_001687245.7 Rhagoletis zephyria | reverse complement strand
AAAAAAAAAATATCTTCATAATTTAACCAGTCAAATCAAGTATTAGCAATAAATAAACGCACCCAGCGCCACCGC
The DNA here is from genome assembly GCF_001687245.7 of Rhagoletis zephyria. Taxonomy (NCBI): domain Eukaryota; kingdom Metazoa; phylum Arthropoda; class Insecta; order Diptera; family Tephritidae; genus Rhagoletis; species Rhagoletis zephyria. Next base: position 1,145 of record NW_016231767.1, on the reverse strand, counting down.
CAGCTCAACTCCCGGTTCCGTTTACTGAACTTGGCTGGAGTTGAATTTTTGTTATCTACAAATTGCATATTGCACAAAATGCACCAGAACACATCCACCTTAGACGCTTCGCCAGACAGCGTCACTATTTTTCAGCACCGCCCACTCGCCGGTCTGTGTTCGGTGCACATCGTCGGTTGCACGTCACGTCACTTGGTGCGACTCGCGATTTGCATACATGTTTAAATCATTTTGCTGCAGCATGTGTTGCCTATTTGTTTGCACTGTTTGCATGTTTGTGCGCTCTCATGTTCGCGTGTTCGCGCCCTCATATGTTTCTGCAAATAGCTGCATTCATGTGCATATGTATGTATATATTTGTGCGAGTATGAGTGTGCCGGTTGAAAGCGCATAACAAGAACAAACAATATTTCTCACATAAATTCACACTTTGACCAATTTGCATGCGATCCGCTGGGGTGCAGGTTGTTGCACTGACGCCGACATCAACATCGCAACCGTTGCACCGCTGCACCGATAACTGCTGTAAATGAATCTAGTATAAATACTCGTAAAGTTTGACGTGCGTTGAAGTGAAAAAGCTCTCATCATGCGATTGTGTACATATGAGTAGATCTTTGTAAACAACTTATGAGTGTTTTTTATTCAAATTTAAACGTTTGTATTAGACGGAGTCCACCAAAGGGAGTAATCGGATAAAGAACAAAACAAAAGAAATCAGTTTAGTTACGTCCTTGTAAAAAGATATTTACTCGAAATTAAGCCCTATTTTACGATCGATTGTGGATTATGTGATTTAATATTTATGCCAAAAAGGTTGTATATACAATTGTGATTCTTCAAACTCGGTCTATGCTTCGAGATATTGTCGTGTCGAAACTCTTGACAAATGGACAAATTCCTCTGATGGTATGTCATCATATTATGTCTTTATACAAAACTTTGTTCTTTATTAAAACTATTATTTGAAAATCACTAACTCTTTAGTAAACTATAATGCCCGCGCTTATAGGCATGTTACAAGATCTGTCGGAAATAATCATATTTCAAATTATGTTCTGACACCGGTCCTCTTGGTAGCCCACAAATTCTCAAAACGGTTTTCAATACCCATAAATTAAGTTCTCCATTAGCCCAATCAGTCC
>NW_016231766.1:0-1220 GCF_001687245.7 Rhagoletis zephyria | reverse complement strand
CTTGCAGCCTGTGATTTATTTTCTTATAACTGTTATGTAGATTTTAGTGATAGCCTATGGGTATACTCATAAGCAGAAGTGTTTCTTGGGAACGACTCTGTTTGAAGGCAATCAATCAAGTATCTAGTGAATTGAACATTTTTCTCTTTATATTAAACACAGAATCATAAATAATCTTTTTCGTAAATAAAGGCCCATAGTTTAACAGGAAGACGCCTGACGAACCTCTAGTCCCTGTAGATATTAATAACTAAAGTAATAAAAATAAGTTTATAACTAACAAACAAATGACAAATGTTATTAAGTACATGTTTTTGATTTGATTATAATTGTGTCGATCAAAAATAATAGTTTAATTAAGATTTTAATATTTTCGGTCAAATTTATCGCTATAAAAATCCGATAAAAAATAATCGTTATTTTGGATTTTTATTTTCGATAATTTTTACCGCTATAAACAGACTGTGGGTTAATGGCCGATATAAATTTTTAATGATCTAAAAAATTTAATTTAAAAGTAATGGTTAAAATATAATCGAAGAAATAAAAGTGAAAAATTAAAAAAAAAAATATAAACGCACAAATAACGGTTAAATTATGATTTTTATTAAAAACGCAATTTCTGAATTAATTATATACCCGATGGCCCGAAAAAGCCGCTAAAAGCTTAAATCCGTAAAGCCCAAACTCCGAATATCCAAAGAAAATATGCAGATAAAGTATAAAAAATAAGTATCCAGTTGATGGTCGAAACATCTCAAAAATAAGGTTTTTTAATATCCCGAAAAATGCCTAAAGTTCGGTAAACCCTGAAGATTCCAAATGAATGAAATCTTCATAGATACAAGCAACTGTGTGTGTGTGTGTCGAACCGCTCCGAGAAGTCTCCAGAAAATTTCAATTTACTCGGAACAACAACTAAAAGTTCCAAAAAAGAGCCCAACGCTCTAAACCGCTTTACAACCCGAAAAAGGTCCGTTTTTTTTTAGTGATTTCTATGTTATCTGCTCTTTCGATTGAGATGACTTAAAACAATATTAAAAATGACCATCATTGGAAAAAAAAGTACAAATAAAATTTCGTTCCGAATAGTCACGTGAAAATGGGAAAATTTTGGAAAACGCATATCACCACCGGATAACCCGTGCAAAAATCTGTAGAAATTCTAGTTTTAAATTTTTCCCCCCTTTTTCTGTCTGCTTCCCAGCTAGTCGCCACTC
>NW_016231765.1:0-1220 GCF_001687245.7 Rhagoletis zephyria | reverse complement strand
CTTCTGTAATTAACGATCGAGCGAATGTCCTACTTTTGGTGAAATTGTGGAAAATAAAAAAAGAAGTAAATTTGAAGAATGGACAAGTAGAAATTATATATGTATATGGTATATAAACATTACTTACACATACATATGTATACATACATATATATGTATATAGATTCAATAAATAATTAAAAATTATTCACGTCAAATAAAATTGTAAAGATTATAAAAAATTAAAAACCATCGGTTTTTTACTTGACAGCCGCTTCAGCATTTATTTTTATTAGGATTCTTGGAAATTCACATACACACTTATGTATATGTATAAAAATATATACTACACACATATGTATGTTAGTTATAAGTAAACTATTCAATTCGTTTTGCTGATATATCAACGAGTTTTGTGCTTCCTCTTCTTCCCAAATAATTTTCAGGGATCTTCATTGCGTTCGCGACGCTCGCCGTGCTTTAACTGTTCCTCGGTCGACAAATTCTTCGGTCTTATCATCATGCGCGCCTTTTGTAGAGAGTAGTCACCACGCCATTGCTCCCAAATGATGCCCACGTAATTGTGTCCGCTTGGTGTTTCACGATAAATACCATTTAAGTTCGCCTCCGAACAACTAAAACCCATGCATGTATTAATAAATATTTATTTAATATCCTACACCTACACACTCACTTGTCAAACCACCAACCACTCGCATAACCAGTGGCACATGCGCAACATGCATCCACACTTTTGTCGTTGCGTCGATCATAGGTGCTGAAGTCCATTTCATTGTGATAATGCATTGCATCGGGTACTGTGCCGCTATAGCCACCGATCAGTAAATTGTAATTGTAACGCTCACTGTCCAAGCGAAAGAATGAATATTCGGCCCATACGTGTGCTAATAGTTAACATACAAACTTGTTAATGATTACGAAATTTCATAAATTGTTACTCTATTATAGGCTTACCCTCCTCAAAATCGGTTAATTCAATGCGCAGTTCGTAGTCATCTCGATCAACCAGCTGATGTATGAATTCGTTGCCAAACCAAAACTCTTTGTTCAACTCACCAAATCCATTTCTATACTCCACCCATGAACGATTGAAGTNCTCACTGTCCAAGCGAAAGAATGAATATTCGGCCCATACGTGTGCTAATAGTTAACATACAAACTTGTTAATGATTACGAAATTTCATAAATTGTTACTCTATTATAGGCTTACCCTCCTCAAA
>NW_016231763.1:0-1220 GCF_001687245.7 Rhagoletis zephyria | reverse complement strand
TGCTGCAAAGCCATTAAATTGTCAGTACTTGAGCGCTGCTGATCTCTTACTTGCTTCTACACACTTTTCATCGCTCACACATCGGCCATAGTTCGATCCAACATGATGAAATATCCGCGCACAACTTCATCCACCTCATCGGGATTTTTCGAAGATGATGAGCCTATGATGGCCTATCAAACACCACCACATTCGCCTACGCGAACGAACGGTACACCGGAGGTTTTGCAACGTCACATGGTGCGCATGTTCAGCACTGAAGAGTGAGTGTTATTTTATTTTGTTTGCATATTTTTACGGTATTTATTATTTTTTTTGCATAACTGTTGGTAGGGCAACTAACGAAACTTGTAGCATATCAACGGTGGCCATATTTTAGAAATAGAAGTACCGTACAAGTCTTCGTAAATACTTTTTTCCAAACTGTACTACTGAAATATTAAAATAAATATTTTTATCATATAAGCTCTGCATTAAATGTCAGAAAATAAAGAGCTAAAGAGCTCAAAGCCAACCGAAAGAAAGATTCGGTTAAATAGAAGGGGTAATATGATCGCGAAAAGGCAAAAAAAATTATGAACACAGCAACGCAGGGTTCAAATATTTCCAGAAGGAAATTGGCTAGTAAGGTTGACTTCTTAGAATCACTTTTGCGTGGAACTAATATAATTCTGGCAACAACTATCTTGAAAGCTCCTCACTGTCTTTCGAAAGAGTAATTGAAAGCTCTGCTACCGAGAAAATCTTAGCGTTATCTGTTTTTCTTTTAGAAATTAGTTTTTTTTTAAATCAAATGAAATTAAAAAAAAATTTTCTTATTATTCATTAAAAATATAAAAATGCAAAAATAAATACAAAAAATTTTTTTTATTCAAATTCTTAAAGAAATATTTTTTTCTTTTCAAAACAATAAAAACTAAAAAATTTAAGAAAATTACATCTAAAAAAACGTTATTTTTTAAACAATACAACCAGAAAATTAAAAGGAATTGAAATTAAAAAATTAAATAAAAAACGGAAATAAGTTCCTAAAAATTACATAATGAAATAAATTAAATTTTTTTATTTTTAATAAAAAATATCAAAATAAAGAGAAAATAATATTAAAAAATAAAATAAAGTAAGCTATTTAAAATCCAATGAAATTCAAAAAAAAATTTTTTTTCTTTTTATATAAACTAAAACTATGTAAATTTAAATAAAAGTAAAAATAAAATACG
>NW_016231762.1:0-1220 GCF_001687245.7 Rhagoletis zephyria | reverse complement strand
TCGCGCTTTTCTATTTCCAATAAGAATAACACAGGAAAAATATTTTTTTTTACTTCTGATTTTTATATTTATGTCAACTCGGTCAAAAGTTATTCGAGGTCAAAGTTGAAAGAACTTTTGACAGAGTAAACTTATCGAAAAATAACTGCAAACCTTTTTTGTAGAGCGTTCAATTTTCTACAAAAATATTCGAAGACGCTAAATATAAAAATCAGAAGTAAAAAAAAAATGTCCCGTGTTATTCTTATTGGATATCGAAAAGCGCGATGCGGTCATTCTTAATATTAACCCTTACNTAGGAAAAAATATTTAGAATTTTACTTAAAATATTCTTAAAAGTGGGCAGTTTTAAGGTCCTTTAATGATCGATATCAAATTAATATACTACATATATTATAATAATTAGTCTTTTTTACCCACAACTGCTACTGACTAGCCCGCAGTCCGAAATTAGAAAAATAAAGGATATTATCCATATGGCTACCATGGGCAGGAAAGGGTTAATATAAAGGGTTCATATTTTCTGAGACTTATTTTGGCGTCTAAACGAAACTTGTGGGCATGGTTCCGAGGAAAAACAAATATTTTTTTTGAATCACCCTAATGTACATACATATGTATGCAGAGTAGATATATCAATGTTTTAGCCGTGATGTATTTTAGGAACATACAAGGTGTTCAAAATTACATGTAGATAGAATATTTTCAATGAAAAGTGATATCATTTTTATTCAGTTATATTATTCTCAATCGTTTGAACACTTCCGAGTAGAAACTGAAATCGGTTTCTAAACAAGCATTGTTATGTTTTCCTATCAGCCCAGCGGGGTGCTCGACAGAAAGCTAACGCTCTCTGTATCCAGTTACCAGGCAGCAGTTCTGGTCAACTCTAATTAACTTTATTGCATTAGAAGAGCCCACTAAAACGGTACGACCAAATTTCAAGCTGCAGCTAAAAGAGGGAAATACTATGAGAAGGAGGCTAAACTTTTGAAAAAAATTGCTTTTAAATGATTACATAGGTTTACAAAAAACAAAAGTTTCTGCATATTGAACCAAACCTCTATATACCTATGTTATTCGACGCCCTGAATGCAAATCCGGACTCTGTTAGCCTTCATCACGTCAGGTTCGCGGTCATTTGAAGGTCAAGTAGGGAGACATTCATTGAACAAATCTGAAAAAATAAATAATAGCGTTTTCTATTCTCGGAGTGGTGG
>NW_016231761.1:0-1220 GCF_001687245.7 Rhagoletis zephyria | reverse complement strand
AAAAATACTTTTTTCTCGCACTCCGTCCTGGATGATCTTTATTCGTACGCTCATGAAATAATGCTGCCAAGTTTTGTTTNTCATTCACATGACGGCGAAAAAAATTACGTCACTGCAAAAAAAAAATACTTTTTTCTCGCACTCCGTCCTGGATGATCTTTATTCGTACGCTCATGAAATAATGCTGCCAAGTTTTGTTTTCTTTGAACCAATACGTGCAAATGTCAAAAGCGCTAGGAAAGAGAATACGCTATTAATGAAAGGATAGTGGCGATAGTACCAGAACTATCGATAGTTATTTCATGTGACCAGACTATCGATACTATCGATAGTATCGTCGATAGTTTGACAGCTCTATTATGTACGTGCTAATGTTAACGTTGACGTTTAATCTTATGTAAAAAAAAAAAATCAATATGTCTGTACAGTTCGTGGATAAATATTGTAGGCCATTATGCATGTAGGGCGTTTATGTTGCCACATGAGTGTTAACACTTACATTTGTATATGCATTCGCAACCGCAGGGCTTTTATTTTAACATTCGCATTCGCTTTCGCATTCGCAATAATCAATGAGGAGCTTTTGCGAATGCGAATGTTGTGCAAGTGCACCGATAAAATGGATATCTGGCAAACAAAATGACAAATTGTAGCCAATATTTTTTGCCTGTGGTCGTGTTACCCGGGTGCCTCACATAGGAATATTTGTGTAACAAAACTGGTCAAATGTCATATATATCAACTTTGATAAAAGTGGCTCTAAACATATTATTTCTTAAGCTATATAACCGAGCTATCAATGAATACATGTTCTCACTTTTACTTAATCATTGACGTACGTCAAAGAGAACATTGTCCGTTTAATAATATTCTTTTTTTCTGTACTTTAAATACCTGAATTGGATTCTTTCTTCATTATGGTGATTTTCTTTTTGATTATAAAAAAGCTACTAGACATAAAAGAAGAAAGTATGCACTGTAATTTTAAACCAAATTTTCATGATTTGGTTTTGATGTTACATATATTCGTTTCAACCATTTCAAATGGGGCTCTTTGGGGAATTTATTTTTAGCAAAAATTTCAAAAACAGTATTTGTTTCTACTTGTTGGGCAATATCTTTCTATAGGAATATACATTGGATCCTTGGCTAAAAGTTTCAGTGGTAAAACTCTGCCCCTACGTCTTCCTTTTTACAACGCTTTTATCAACTTGCAATGT
>NW_016231760.1:0-1220 GCF_001687245.7 Rhagoletis zephyria | reverse complement strand
AGTAAATTTATTTATGTAGCATGGTAAGTAAATAAATTTCATCAAAAGCGCCAGGGAGCCACTGAATGAATTTGAATGCATGTGGTATTATGTACGTAGTCTGTGTAAAGTGTTCATTGTGGTCATTCGTGAGGCGGCAGCGAAGAAAAGCGACATGTTGTAGCAAATTACGTTGACATTGATGCTGACTACATTGGCAATAAGGAAGTTGTAGTTGCTATAAATTTAATAGCAAAACAAATATTGAACTTGTAGACAGTAAAGTGCGTTGATTTGTGGACTTACAACAAATGTCGACTTGATACCGGATAGCAAACAAATTTTGGGGGTGGCAGGTAGGAAAATCAAGTTGCATAGCCACAGAAATTTTCGAAATTTTATTTGTTTAAGAAATAGGAAATAGTATGTTGTTGTTATGGTGGCTACTTAGGATAGGTGATACCACCTTAGCGAGCTCTTTATTCCGTCCCTCAGTTCGCCGTGAGGTAGTCACTGTTTTACCATAACCCAGCGTTGAAAGTCGCAGATGTCCACAGAGCGAGATCAGTATTTAATAAAAAAATAATAAAACGTGACCTAGCCAGAGCAGGGCAGGGCAGAGATATTACTGTCCTACCTCCACCGCGTCCCTGCAGCCACGACAAAAATTGTTAGTGGAGTAATCCATTCGCTTAGCATGATATCGACCGCTGTGCTAATATTAGTGGGGCAGTCAATTCGCTCGCTTAGTTTCCGAGTATTTCACTATGCCCGGGTACCCATACCACATTAATGGTCACTTTTCCGGCGAGTTCGTTTAAAATCCTCCTACATTCGACAGCCACTTTCATGGAAGTAGCAGCGCCAAGAATGCACTTTTGAGAAATCAAAATTTAGAGCCATGATGTATAACTACGGTGACCATCCGTCCTTTATTTTAAAGGACAGTGCTTTATTTTAACCCCCTGTCCTTTATAATTGTTTTCAAAATAAAGGACGCCTTTTGTCTTTTATTTCTTAAACTGTCCTCTAAATCGGCTCTGAATTTTTCAAAGGTGAATTTTTAAACGCAGAATATGAAAAATAAAAATATCCCCAATAAAATATAATGAAAACTTTCGCCAGTTTGTTTCGCACACCATTTAAGGGTTTCTATTTAGTCGGTAATCTTTGTACAATCTATAAAGCACATGGAAAGTTGTGCCCAGGACCGTGTTGCACGCTGAGTTTCCAGTTCCACT
>NW_016231759.1:0-1220 GCF_001687245.7 Rhagoletis zephyria | reverse complement strand
ATGCGATACTCTATAGTTTACGCTATGTGTATGTGTGTATGTAGTAGGTACATACATGTGTATGTGCATACTATATAACGAGGTCTGGAAAGTTGACTCAATTTCATTTCAACGCTAATTATTTCCGGGCCGTTTGGAAGGAACTAGTATCTACTTGGCATAGTCTCATTGAAATTTGCACAAATACAAACACATACAAACTACTTACAAACACTAACGTACTCATTCATGCTCGTAAAAATACTATATGGTATCACGCTTTACCCACTCACATGTAATAAATGGCTTAAAGTGCTACGTATGTAGAAAGGTACTTGGAAGCGCTAAATTGCTTATTAATTGAAACATTATTAAAGACGACTACTTGTGTATGTGTGAGCTTGTGCTTATATGTGTCATGTTTTGAGTTTTTTATCACTATCATTAATTTATACAAAGAAGCAGTTTACGAAAATTTAATTAGAGTTTACCATATTCAAATTTTTTGATTGCAAAAAAAAGAAAAGAACAAAAGAAACGCCGTAATTTTGTCTTTAATAAATGAAGCTCATGAGTTTGATCTCACCTCGGCGAGATTCATGTGGATTAAGGTATAGTAGTAATAGTATACTTATTGAAATTAATACATATGTTTGTAAGGGATTAAGGGATAGTAAAGGCTATGGTAATATGGCAATGGTAAAGATAATTGTAATGGCGTTGGTAATGGTAATGTTAACGGTAATGGTTAGGTAGTGGTAATGGTAATGACAAAAGTAATGGAAATGGTAATGGCAATGTAATTGTAATGATAATGATAATAGCAGTGGTAATTCCAATGGTTGTGGTAAGGGTTATGAAAATGGTAATGATAGTAGTAATGGTAATGATAGTAGTAATGGTAATGCTAATGCTAATGGTAATAGTAGCGGTAATGGTAATGCTAGTGTAATGGTTATGATCATAGTATTTGTATCTTTAAGTCTGCCAAACACTCTCTGGGGATGTTAGTCCCAAGACTGAAAGATCGATTTGCACATAAGGAAAGGTATTTGGCGATCTAACCCTGTATAGGTCGGTGATATCTCTCAAACGTTGTAAGTCCATGTGGCAGCATCTGCTCCGCATTCTCCTGTTCACGGGAGTCAAACTAAGGGGGAGTAATCTACACCTGCTGCGTATGCCAGAGATGATTGCACCCTAGCTCTACCTCTTCAGGTGCAACACCTGCAACGGGTTAA
>NW_016231758.1:0-1220 GCF_001687245.7 Rhagoletis zephyria | reverse complement strand
AACCTTTTGCGTAATCGCCAACGAGTTTCAGAGGCTGTTCCTACACCGATAAATGGGTTTTGCTAAGTCAATTAAAAATATCTCTCTCAACCCATGTTTTGTTTATAGTCAGTGTTGCCAGATTTTCTCTTCCAAGGCTGTGAAATATCAAAAAACATTGTTTAATAAAAAAACTGTACTCTTCAAAACGAATGGTTTTTCAGAAAATTAATGTGCCTTAAAAAAGTACACCATGGTCGGAAAAATAATTTAATATATAATTTAATATAATATTGTTACCGATATATTTATCGATAACGAAGTAGCCCCGAAGCTGCCAATATAGTCCCGAGAATCCATATAGTCCCAAGAATCTCAAAATACTCGAAGTATTCTAGAAAATCCCGAAGTAGTCTCGAAGATCCCCATATAGTCCCAATAATCCCAAAAATTATGAAAATACCGAAGTATTATAGAAAAATCCTGAAATAGTCCCAAAATTAACGAGAAACCCGAAGAGATATTTTAATTAACTTTATTTTTTAAAAACTTTATGGAATTTGTGCTAGGATATAATTTAAAAAACTATAATTTACATTTAAAACTGTGAATTTGGCAGTACTATCTTAATTTGCTTGACGTAATTANCCCCGGACCGAACCGTTTTTTTATTTTGAAATACAAAACCTAACCGAAAACCACTACAGTTTGGTTATGTAAAATGGCAAATATTTTTTTTTTTGATAGCAACTCCGTGAGCCAAGATTTTGAGTAACAATTCATAATTCTGAGTATGCAGTTTTTCTCTACTCGACTAGACTTACGACTCGTCTAAACCTTATAAAAGTTTAATCATGAACCGGTTATTGTACCGGTGTACTGAAACGAACCACATTGATTTTTGCAGCGGTTTGCAACGCTCTTCTCGAGCTCTGATAGCCCAGTTAGCATACTTTTCATTGCAATACCATTTTTACGTAAAACTCAACACCTAACAGAATTCTACATGTGAAGTGATATGCGATGGGAAAGCGCTTTTTCGAGCAAATTTCACGCAGAGGCCTACCGTAGAGGTCACGGAGGAATTAATTTGTTTAACTTAAAATTTTTTAACAATTTTATTGAGCTTGAGGCCATTGTTTTATGAAAAAAATTTCGCTTAAACGCCTGCGTATATTCCTACGTCATTAACTATTTAGGCTGACACTTTCCTTGAAATAAAATCTGCCACCTACTTCTGC
>NW_016231756.1:0-1220 GCF_001687245.7 Rhagoletis zephyria | reverse complement strand
CTCCTGGTGCTGTACTTTCACCTGAGGGCGGTCAGCAGAAGGTTCAGCGGCGGAAGCAGAAGTACTGAAGGCAGCAGCAGCAGCAGCAGCAGCAGTACCGACAAGGCGCCAGTACTTCCGCTGCCGACCTACGCTCAGGTGGCAAAGAACCCAGCAAAGTACCCGCAGGTGGCAAACATTGAGGCGGCCAGTCCGGCGTATCCAGGACTTCCGGCGGCAGTCTAAGGAGAGGAAGACCTTCTTTTGCTCAGTCAAAAGAAGTTTGAGATTCTCTTCTCTAGATTTTTCTCTTTTGTAAATACTTCATCTCATCTCTTCATCACTCTTGTAAATACAGCACAAAAACGCACTCGTAAACAAATAAACTCCTAGCCAAATGCTCACTCAGTAATCAGACAGTGTTCTAGTTTGTACAAGCTTTAAGGAGGTTATCAGTGATCAGTGTGCACTGAAAACAGATCGCAAATCAACAACAAACGGTACAGCACTGACCTAAATCTTATCAAAGAAGGGTAAACAAATGCCTGATGATCAGTTTCCCCTCAGAAAAGTCCTCGAAGAGTTCAAATTTAAACGTGTAAATGGACACTGCAACAGTTAATTTCTGCACGGTCCATTACCAAATTACCACTAACTGGTTGCACAGCTGTACAACAGACTAAACCTCGACAGCAAACAATATCACCCTGTCTCTAGAGAGAATGCTGATGATCATCGCCGTCATCTTATCAGCAAGCTCGTAAACCGAGAGCGCGCCAACGTCCTCCGCGGAAAGTTTTCTTCTACTTCATCATCACTGTGATTACCATCACCACATTAGCAATTAGCCACACTTTAGAGTACAACAATTTAGTTTTGTACAGCAGCAGCAGCAGCAAAAACTCACAATTGTACGACACAACAAACAGAAACACAGAAAATAAGTCGTACAAGAACATCAACAACAAAAGAACTCCCATCACCCCGAAACCATGACCATTTCGAACCACCCCGAAAACTCCTCACCTCCGCCCTCAATCGGAAGCCCTCGCTCGCTTCGAATGCTCTCCCTGCGAGTCTTCAAGCTGGTGGTGGGCGGGGTCGCCTGCCTCGAGGTGATCACCTTCAGCCTGAAGATGTCCATGATCGTACGGGCCTTCGCCGCGCCCCTGCCCCGCCCCCTCAACAACTGGTTCCTCCTCTACCTGTCCTTCCTCGTCGCTCTGTACATGGGCCTACCG
>NW_016231754.1:0-1220 GCF_001687245.7 Rhagoletis zephyria | reverse complement strand
ACTCAAAACAAAAAAATAAAAAAGCGAAAAAAGCGGAAAAGAAAAAAGTACAGTAGCTGAAGAATATTTGCGGTCTTTGCATGTGTGCGGTTGCTTCACTAGTCCCGCACACTGTGCCTGTTTGTCTGTTTGCCAGTTTGCCTACAGTTGTGCGCCACCACTGTATTGTCGGTTAGTTTCGGCAGCAGCAGGCACTTTATCATCGTCATCATCGAAGTAGCCAAGATCTAATGACAAGATCGCGCCAAGGCAAAATGGCGCCAGGAAAGGCAAATGAGAGTGAGAGAGAGCGGAGATGTGAAATGAATGAGGCGGTGGTAGTGATGGCGGCAACAACGGGCGGTGACGCAAAGGGAGGGGAAATGCAGGCAAACAGTCAGACAGGGACAAGACACCAGTACACTACTCCAGCAACGAGTGGGAGAACAGAGAGCAAAGACAGGCAGAGAGTGATCGCCGACGCCGATTGCCGGGAGCCACTCAGACAGGAGAAAGTACGGGTGCAAAAAGCGAAGCACAGAACCACGGAGGAGCAGATTCTGTTGGAAGATGCTGTGCATCGAAAGCACACAACCNAATATTTTGGCACTCGCTTTAAAATGCAGCAGTGTGAGCAGTGTGCCGCCGCAGCAGCGGTGACAGCTGCCACTGTCGCAGGAGTCGAGGAAGAAAGGAAGAAGAATCAGGGAGTTCAGTGACAAAGTCAGTGGCGGTGCAGCTAACAAACACAGCTACACCAAAGACAGACAGTGAAAGATGCGCCGTCGCTGATTCTATAGAGCGAGATGCGGTCGAGGCAAAGCAGACAAGACAAACCAAGGATGGGGACTGTTGAATAGAATGAGATAGAGGCAAACCATGGCGACGGCTGTGACATCGGCAGTCTGCTTTGTCAGTGTGTGCCTTCTGCCAAGGATGTGTGCGTCCCAGCATCTCTCGGTGTCTCCATTTGCTCAGTTTGGCTGCAGTTTAGTTTTTTACCATTCTACGCCACCACCACCGCAACTCTCTGATCTCTTTCTCTTAGTTGTGTGAGACGCTAATTAAAATTAATTAACCAACCAACGAACCACAGCAAACTGAGTAGTAGTAGTCGTTGTGCACACTTTTTGTCTGCTTCCTTTGCGCTGTTAGGGCCAAGAAGACAAACCGGGGGAGCCGGTTCAATTGAACGCTAAGAACGGCGGGGGCTTTGCAGAAGATAAATCTCGGCAGAAGAT
>NW_016231752.1:0-1220 GCF_001687245.7 Rhagoletis zephyria | reverse complement strand
GCAAGCTCTGACCAGTTCTTCAGCTGTCAGCGAGCTGTCGGAGGCATTTTGAAAGGTGCAGAGAATAAAGTCAAGCTGGTGCAACTCAATCGCTGAACTGTCATGTGCGCACCACTGTTGAAGGTGAAAGTGAAGTCATCATCAGTTTCTAAAATCAACCAAAGCCAACTCAACAAAACATCAACTTACGTGTGCTTTGCTAGTCCAGCACGACTCTGACTGCGTCGCCGAAGCCTCCTCACAGCCGAGCACTCCATTTGGGTTGGGCGCGATGGTGAGCAGGGAGGCGGCACTTGCCACCAGATCGGCCTCCGCCTGGCTGAATCGACCCAGAAAGAAGGATGCCGCCTCGGCGCCGGCCGGCTCGTAGAAGACCTCCACCTTGGGCTCCTTGAACTTGTCCACTGACTCGCATTGCCAGATGTCATCGCCATTTAAAGATTGCCCATGGCGACAGAGGGCCTTGCGCAGGTCGACCGGCGCCAGGCTGGCGTACGTCTCCTCCAGCAGAACGTAGGGCGTCTGGCGGATGGGCGGTCGAAAGGATTCGGCGCGGAGGAAGGCCTCAGCGTAGGCGGCCATTGTTGCCGGGTCTGCGGCACAACCACTCAGCAGCTGCCAGCCATCCTCGTTGAAGGCCGCCTCAGCACACTGCCTCGTGGCTCCCAGCAGGTCAATGGGAAAGAGTTCACTCTGGAAGTAGCACTCGAGAAAGGCGACCTGCGCTGGCTGGTAGTGCTCTAGAATGCAGTACTGCAGAAAAAAGAACAACAAATTCTCAATAACAGCTTCTCAATGACTACAAAAACAAGAGGAAAGAAGTTCCACTTACGTGAAGAAGACTGGTCGCACAAATGTTCGTCTTCTGCTCCTCGTCTGCATCGTGGCAGCTGTAGTTTCCCGGCTCACCCCGAATGCTCACCCCGGGACCGATGGACATCGTAATGACGACCAAGTTTGGGTACAGCGGATCTCGCAGTTCTGCGCTCAGCTGCGACACCACAAAGTCGCCATCTCGCTGGCTGTTGGCAGTGTAGTAGAGCTCAATGGCGATGCTTTCTTCATCACGAGCGATTCTACTTTTGTTGGATTCCGCCCAAACACCGCTGAAACTGACCGCAAGCAGGAAAAGGAGGCAAGTTGTTGATGACGACATGGTAAGTGGGAGTATAAAGTAGCCGACTCAGAGTTTACTCCGACTGAGTTTCCACAGACAAAAG
>NW_016231750.1:0-1220 GCF_001687245.7 Rhagoletis zephyria | reverse complement strand
TTTTTATTACACAATAATAATGCTCTAGGAAGGCGTTGTCCCGCTAACTTGGTGTAAGTGGTTGGTTTTCGTGATTTACGTGATTACATTGAAAATCTTATCATACTTTTATCGACGATAAAATAAGTCACTAAAAACTGTCGCTAGCTCCCGGTTAATAAATGCCACCTTTGCATCCGGTCGGGAAAAAAGTATTATGTATTATTATTATTTATTTATTCAAATATATATTCAGTAAAATATTACGCAATTTCATTATTGTACCCCGTGAAGCCTACAGAGCTTATCTGCGGGTATATTTTATAACATTTGCTACATTTGTTTAGTAATAACTTTTCTTTAAGTATAATATTACATTAAATCAGAGGTGGGCAGCATTTTTGTAGTGTGCGTGCAACTGATGTGACTGTGTGCGTGCGAACAANCGGTCGGGAAAAAAGTATTATGTATTATTATTATTTATTTATTCAAATATATATTCAGTAAAATATTACGCAATTTCATTATTGTACCCCGTGAAGCCTACAGAGCTTATCTGCGGGTATATTTTATAACATTTGCTACATTTGTTTAGTAATAACTTTTCTTTAAGTATAATATTACATTAAATCAGAGGTGGGCAGCATTTTTGTAGTGTGCGTGCAACTGATGTGACTGTGTGCGTGCGAACAAGTCGTGCAGTTGAATTAAGCTTTCCCTGCCTTCTCAAGCATAGCGTGTATGTATGCGCGAATACCACGCGCAGTCGCCCGCCGAGCAGACGCTGCCCAGCTGTGCATTAATTTCTTACTGTGGTCATCTTTTACATTGAGTTCAAATAATGATTGTTAATTAATGTTTTTCTATGCGTTTTATTTTTGTAGATTTAAGTTTTTTTGCAGGTAGTTCATTTAGTAGAGTCGGGATTATGGCACTGAGTGTTTTGAGTACTCATTCCTGAATTTAGATACGTGGCGGCGACCTTCTTCCCGTCTTCGGGCTTTTTAATTATGATTTATGGGTTTTCTGAAATTCGTTCAGCTCTGTAGATTTATAAATGTAGTTTATATCTAGTATTTTAAGTTTTTTCATTTACCGATTTATCGTTGTTTAGTTTTTCCAAAACGTCAGTTGCAAAGCAACCATACAACGTCACGCGTTTTTGCATTTAGGATGTGTAATTTTTGACGATTTTGCATGTCCCAAAATGTATCGTAAAAGTTATCGATACGTATATAGAA
>NW_016231749.1:0-1220 GCF_001687245.7 Rhagoletis zephyria | reverse complement strand
AGCTGCAATGTCTAAATTAGAGAGCTCCTCAGTACTAATTCGGTCATGTGGACTAACGCTATATATGTGATCCAAAATTTGAAATACTTTCCAATATTAAGTACTTATGATAGGTCTGCTACTGGCAAAAATTAAATTCACTTAGTCAGCGTGAGTACACTTGAACTGCCAGCGCCCAGTGGTTCAAAACTTACCTTCACCTTAGCCTTAATTTTTCACTCAATTAGTTTATTTTTATCTTTTTTAATGAAAGCTTATAAGATTTGCGAGAAACTAGTTGAGCCAGATTTTTGAATCTTCCCTTCCTTGTACTAAATTTTTTAGTGCAAAGTCCAGAAAAAGTAGCAATACATAATAAGATCTAGTTGAAAACAATTTTAGGGTTGCCAAAAACGAAAATAAAAAAATTCGAAAAGAATTTTTTGAAACTTAAAAAAAAATTATCACCAAAATTATTTTATTTTTAGCTCATAGAAAAATTTTGGGTATGCAATTTTATAGATCATGAAATTGTAGTAAAATGAAGTGCAAGTTTCAAGTGGCTAAGAGTTTCCATTGATTGTTAATAATATACATATGTATGTAGGACATATATAACGAGAATACATATAAACTAAACAACATTCTGATATGTTGGTAAAGTTTGCGAAAAAAATATTAAAAACCAACGCGAACTCTTAGCCAATGGCAGCTTGCACTTTATTGCACTGAAATTTGTTGATCTATGAAACTGCGTACCCAAAATGTTTCTAAAAACACAAAAAAAAAATAATTCTGGTGAAATTTGTTTTATGACATTTCCAATTTATATAGTGATTTTTTTTTCTTTTATAAGAACCCTACCATTGTTTCAACTAGTTTTTATTGTGTAACATTTATTAACTAGAACAGAGGAATGGATTTTCTTCAAAATTATTAATTTTTTCGCACTTTGGTCGAAAAATTTATTTTTTTTATATATGTATATAAAAATTCAAAAATCGGGCTCAACCAGTTTCTTGTAAATCTTATAAGCTTACATTAAAAAAAAAATTAGTAAGTTGGTTATAAAATTAAGGGTTCCAGTTTTGAACCACTGTAAAGCATCTGCTAAGGAAATCTCTCATGGGCAATAAGCATTTACATTTAACTACTTTTGGGATTTTCACAGCCGACACATTTAGGAACATGGGAACTTTTGCTTTCCTGCTAGTTACTAAAGCCATACATATTTATGTATG
>NW_016231748.1:273-1220 GCF_001687245.7 Rhagoletis zephyria | reverse complement strand
AACGAACCGTTGCCATAAATAATCAATCTTATTTGGCGCTGTAAACGCCAATTGGCCGAGAACGCCAGTCGTTTCTCTCTGTGCCAACTGACGACAATAAGAAATGCCCCGCGAAGCCAAGTTCTTATCAACTTGGTCTCTCCCTCTTCCTCTGCCTCCACCAGCGGATTGCGAGTTTAATACTTTCAGAACTGGAACGTCGCTTCCCATTCGAACGACGTGGCCAAGCCAGCGGTGCCGCTATATTTTCATTCGCTAAACTATGTCCATTTAGTTGTAAAGCTCATACAACTCATCGTTATATCGTCTGCGGTACTCCCGCGCCAACGCGCAGAGGCCTGTAAATCTTCCTTAAGATCTTTCTCTCCAATACTTCAAGAGCCGCCTCATCGAATGTTGTCATTGTCTAAGCTTCTGCGCCATATACCAGCATGGGCATGATGAGTGACTTATAGAGTGTGGTTTTTGTACGTCGAGAGAGAACTTTACTCCCGAATTGCCTATTCAGTCCAAAGTTGCATTTGTTGGCTAGAGTGATTCTGCATTGGATTTCCATACTGACATTATTATCGGTGTTAATGCTGGTTCCCAAGTAAACGAAATTCTTTACTTTCTCGATATTACAACTGGCAACAGTAATGTGGGTGTCAAGGCGGGGCTGCTCTGACTCTTTGTTTGATGACAGGAGATACTTCGTCTTGTCTTCGTTGACCACCAAACCCAATCGCTTTGCTTCTTTACCCAACTTGGAAAAGGCAGGACAGACCTCGACGTTTTTGTTACCGATGATAAAAAATTGTTCCTGAGTGGTTCAGGTCTGCAGCTCTTATTATCTCAACACTTGCATCATGCGATCGTAAATGCCCATCTGAATTCGCTTTAATTTGGGAATGTTTGTTTGGACATATAACAGGAGTTCACAATAGTAATAGTAATCATAATCATAA
>NW_016231748.1:0-201 GCF_001687245.7 Rhagoletis zephyria | reverse complement strand
AAAATTTCTTTACTCGCAATATACTTAGGCCAAAAACATAGTGGAGCGGCGAGCAAAGAGCATCGAGCAAAGCGTCGATTTCAAACGCACATGTTTCAATGGGAGAGCCATATATCTAGTACTTCTATATTGATATTAACGTATCTTCACAGTGTGTTTTTATTCCGCAATCAAAGGCAGACAGCCTATCAAATAAATGTT
>NW_016231747.1:0-1220 GCF_001687245.7 Rhagoletis zephyria | reverse complement strand
TCCCAACTAGTTCCCGGACTGGTCCCCGACTGGTTACCAACTGGTCCCACTAACAAGTTACCAACTGGTCCCAAAGTGGTTACCAACTGGTCCACCTATACCTCAAGTGGTCCACAAGTCACTTCACTTACAAAGCATTCGATTTAGTTGACAATAGTCAAACTAATTTTATTTAAAGAAATGGNTCAAAGCTTTGCTTTGGTGTCGGAACACAACATTGAAAGTTTCTGGATCCACAACATTGAAAGTTTCTGGAACACAACATTGCAAGTTGATAAAAGCGTTGTAAAAAAAACCAAAACAGCTAATTATCATCAAAGCTTAGCTACATTCTCACCCAAGTGTGTTTTATGTACATAAATAGGCTACTCTTCTACATTATCTTGAATGTTAAGTGTAGTGAAATTCAAATAAGAGAATTATATGTAAAACAATAAAAGAGAACTTACTTTGCGTTGTCCCGATCGATGTCAGCAGGCGCCTGATGAGATGGTCGGAGGCTGAAGAGCGCTACTCTCTTGTACTGAGCTGTGCAGTGCAATTGTTATATGCACTTGTTAGACTTTAAATTATATTTAAGTGTATATATGTACTAATCGTTCACTACATGAATTTACATATTTACACATGAACTTAGTTATGAAGTTTCTGGTTACACATTGTACTGCTATAGATTTGCGCACGCCAGAGGCGGTATATAAAATTAAAGCAAAAGGGGTCTATAAAAAATGCGTGGGATGAATAAGCTCATAAACATATTAGATATTTACTCAAGAAATGTTTTTTTTTTGTTAAGTAAAAATTAAGATTAAGGTATACGATTTTAGTTAAGCTCTTCTTAGTTTAAGATATTCTTAAGTTAGTCTAATAATGTAGGATTCCTCTTTAGAAAACACTAAGTAGACATTAGGAAGTAGCAATATAAAGCATATTTTTTTTTTTAATATTCATTTGAAATAATGCATGTACTTATGTATAAATATGTTTTTTTTTTCGTTTTTTTAAATATCCAAAGTATGCATGTAGATTACGTTAGTCTATGCTATTTAGAAAGCGTACAATGTAGGAATTTTTTATTTTTTTTTGGGTATCTGATATTAAAAAAAGTCTGTAGTCTAGATGCACTGTGGCTTCTGGAGCCAAGTACGCAATTTTATTGCTCGATCGCTCGTCCTCCACGTGGCGCTCCTCCAAGATTTTTGTAGAAGTGGAACAGATCT
>NW_016231746.1:1043-1220 GCF_001687245.7 Rhagoletis zephyria | reverse complement strand
GTGTCTCCATCGGGCCAGTAATTCTGACCGCCGCTCTCTGGCCGGCAGTAGGTTGTCGGCTAACGGATTTTCTGTGGCCGCAACCAGGAAATGCATAGGTGTCAGCACCTCCAAGTTCTCACTGTCTGTGACCTGACAGAGTGGCCGTTTGTTCATCATTTCTTCCACTTCGCACAG
>NW_016231746.1:0-883 GCF_001687245.7 Rhagoletis zephyria | reverse complement strand
TAAGCCTTCGCGTTGTCAGAATAGAAACTTCTCGGGCATCCTCTTCTCGCTCTGAATCTACGTAGGCTCATCAAGAAATCTTTAGTTGATAGGGAATTGATCAACTCTAGGTGTACTGCTCGGGTTGCACAACAGGTAAAAATGCAAATCCACACCTTCTTCTGTTGTTCACCGTCAGTTGTGTACAATGGACCCGCTACGTCCGTTCCCACATGCGCGAAAGGAGCCGATTTTGACACTCTGTTCTGCGGTGGTTCTCCCGTAGAAGGCCTCAAAGGTTTTGCATGGAATTTTCGACATCCAATACAAGTGTAAATGATTCCGCGCAATAGCTGTCTCCCTCTAGGGATCCAGTATTTCTTTCTGGCCTCCACCAGACACTGTATGGCTCCTGCATGACAATTCTGCTCGTGTAGTTCTTTCAAGTACAACTTGGTCGCCTGATGATTCGGGGGTAGTATAGCTGGGTTTTTGGGAATGTCACCAACGTGACCACCCAATCTTCCGCCCACGCGAAGTATGGACTGGTCCCATACGGGATCCAGCGTTCTAATAGCCGATTCCTTGCAAAGCGGAATTCCGTTCGTGAGCTTCCTTATGTCAGCCCCGTAATGCTGCCTTTGTATCTGTTGGACGAGAACCTTTTCTGCTGCTTCCAGTTCTTCTGCCGAAATCTGTCCTTGACTGACTTCGTCACCGANTGCACATAAACCATTGTGCGTTTCAAGGATTTCCAACTAGAAAATCTTTTGAACTCAATTACTGCTTCAAAGGGTGTCTCTATTCTAACTGCAGCTGTATAAGTATCTTGTAACGTGGGTTGCTTCGGCCAGCGGCTGATGTCTTCCTTTATGAAGTCTGGGCCTACTAACCATTGTGAGTT
>NW_016231745.1:1093-1220 GCF_001687245.7 Rhagoletis zephyria | reverse complement strand
AGAACAGCGAAGTTAAATTCTCTTCAGCTATAAGCGGAACACCATAAATCATGACATCTGTCGCCACCGGTGACAGGTAACAAGATCAACGGAAATAAGGTCAATTGACTTTATTTCCCCCCCCCCC
>NW_016231745.1:0-592 GCF_001687245.7 Rhagoletis zephyria | reverse complement strand
ATTCCTTTTAATCGTTCGCATTTAGCAATAAAATAAAGCCACATTTTCAAAAGAAAAGTGCAATGATAAAATAAGATAAACCAGTTGAATAGCCTCTATAAAGTAGAAAATTTTAGTTTAGAAAAAGAAGTGCACGCAAAGGTTTTCACAAAAATGTATTGAAATGTTATTTTTTTTACAAAAGTGCCATTTTGGCATTTTGTGCCAAATTGAAAAATTAAGTGCCATTTGAAGTAAAATAGGAACAAATGGCACGGTTTGAGCCAAGTTGGCATCCCTGCTTCCAATAACTTACAAATATAAAAATGTGAAATATCGAGGGCTTGAATTCATTAATACCCTCTATCTGCAATTTGCACAAAAACTAATTTGTGATTTTAGAAACCATCTGGGATATACATATAAGGTAGCATTAATATCACTGATGACAGTTAAAGCTTAGGTGGATTATTATATCAGAATCTCGTCTTTGTGAAAAGGCGTAGCGTGACGTGGTGAGCGCGCCGGTCGCGCGGGGTACGCGGGGCGCGAACGCGAGCGCGATGTGTGGCGCGCTGACGCGGGCCGCCGCGAAGCTAAGCAAATTTAATGT
>NW_016231744.1:0-1220 GCF_001687245.7 Rhagoletis zephyria | reverse complement strand
CTATTTTAACACTTTTTAAAGTTTTTTCTCTGCTTCATTTGCACAAAACTTAAGTTTTCAATAAATAGCGTGTTTTGCGTTTCTGTTGTCATTTTCTTGCAATTTAAAGGCAAAATTAGCATATAATAATTTTATTATCTATTTGAAACTGCAGCCACTTTTCCGGGAATAAATCGACTGACTACTGTCTTTCTCTTTTTATCTATTAACAGAAAGCACAACCACCACCACCGCAACAGCGCTTGACAGCAGCTTTTTTGATTATTATCGATCGTGCAAAAAGTGAACGGCAAGACAGACACAGTATTCAAAAAAAGTTCAGAGCAAGATAGAATGAAATGCGTTTTTGTCACTGTACAAAACAACAACAAAAAAACAAAAAACGACATTGAAAACTTTAAAGTTTAAAAACAAAAAATTATTATAATTTTGCTTCTTTTTGTAGAAACCACAAAACTAAACATTTTTTGTCTAGTTTCTAACTTCAATACAAGCAAATAAAAAAAGAAAAGAGCAAGCACTGTCAAACACTTTTGGCCGTTTAATCTTTAATTATAAGTTATACTAAACTACGTGACACGGCTCAATTAAGATGCATTTTCGTCACTTATGGCATGCAAAAATTACTTTATTTTTGTTGTTATTATTTCTTNGCACTGTCAAACACTTTTGGCCGTTTAATCTTTAATTATAAGTTATACTAAACTACGTGACACGGCTCAATTAAGATGCATTTTTGTCACTTATGACATGCAAAAATTACTTTATTTTTGTTGTTATTATTTCTCGTCATTTTGTTTTTTATTTGCATTCATTTTTGCGCGTTTTTATTTTGTGTGCATGAGCTGACTTTGCTTGCCAGTCTGCTTATTTTTTCATTTGTTTCAGTCGTGCATACACTAGATTTGCAATTACTAAACATTGCTTTGTTTTTTGTGCAACTGTTGTTGCCATTGTTATGTTGCCATTGTGTGCATTTCAGTGCTCATCAATGCGTACATGAGGACCGGCAGAAGCAGAAACAACTAAACCAAAAAAAACTCACTAAAAACTGTTTAGCAATGACAAACATTTTCTTATGCACAAATAACTTTTTGCAACAAAACAAAAAACGACCGTTTCAATTATAAAGTTTGCTCAACAATTAAATTACAGACGGACAACATTGTTAAACTTGACCTACATTTTTTTCGCGTTTCTTTTTGCTTTATACTTTTTTT
>NW_016231743.1:0-1220 GCF_001687245.7 Rhagoletis zephyria | reverse complement strand
AATATAAGTCTTAAAATAAAAGTCTTTGAAGACTTAAAAATATTTATCTGAACGATAATTATTATGAAAAGACTTTTATAATATAAGTCTTAAAATAAAAGTCTTTGAAGACTTAAAAATATTTATCTCTCTGATAATTATTATGAAACAAATTTTATAATAGTTATAAGTATATAAATAATAATTATAGATGACTCGAAAAATATGTATCATAATATAATGATTATTGATTGACTTTTATTCTTTTCTCTTATAATAGTTATGTCTCTGCTTTTTTTTTTTTTTTGAAAAGGGGACCTATGTCACTTTCAAACTAAACGGCTCATTCAGAGAATTTGGTCGTATCAAAGTATTAATTCAAAATTTTTGATAACTGCTGTCATATAAAAAGTAGTCTCTCAACGAGGCAAATTGAATTTTCTAAGGGAGCTTAAGTTGGCGATTAGAGCGAGAAGAACGCGAACGTATTACTGCACCATGGAGCTGTGCTAAAGAGGAAAATTAAATTAACTAATATGTACTTATGTATATGTATATATGTAGGTACACATGTACATACATATGCACCCGCTAAAATTTACGAGGGATCGAAAATGTAAAGCTCAAAAAAATTATTGAAACACATTTCTATTGAAACGGAAGTTTGCAAATAATGAATAAAATGAAAAATAAAAATAAAACAATAAATAATTTTATTCCCACTTGTTGTTGGTCTTATATCATCCATCAATTTTCAATTTGTAAGGTTGTGAACTGTGAAATTTCCAAAGCAAATACACACACAAATAAAAAAAGAATTATGTGGAAATAAATTTATTAATAATTAATTAATAAAGCAGAAATGAGTTATGTATGTAACTGCAATAAAATGGGGATTTTTTTTTTTGGAAATCTTATAAACATTTCAACCTGTGAACAACACAATGACATCATATGCTTCACTCCACTCGAAGAACTGATGGCTAGCGGCTTTTTTTTTTGCTAAATTGCAAAAATCGGTTTCGAAGAAACAAATTTCGCTTTTAAGAAAAAGATAAGTGCAGAAATGGATTACTCATACAAAAAAAAAAAAACTCAGTGCGTGTAGTCCCTTTNTCGAAGAACTGATGGCTAGCGGCTTTTTTTTTTGCTAAATTGCAAAAATCGGTTTCGAAGAAACAAATTTCGCTTTTAAGAAAAAGATAAGTGCAGAAATGGATTACTCATACAAAAAAAAAAAA
>NW_016231742.1:0-1220 GCF_001687245.7 Rhagoletis zephyria | reverse complement strand
AATGAAAACAGAATCAAAACTGTTTAAGTTCACTGGCTTTAGTGTTAAATGGAACAACAACATAAAAACAGGAAAAAAGCAGAAAACAACTTTGCATTTGACAGCAAAGTGTGTGGGCATTTGTCAAACATCGTTCAGACACACGCACATTAGTAACACATTTGCTGCCTTTTGCAGTTTTCCGGGGTCTGAGAGACCTTGCTCACTGGTCACTCACTGCTCAATCATCACTCATGTTGATCAGTGGAAAGTGTGTTTTCTGTGAAATGTCATTTTCAACTGCATGTACCGGATTGCAGTGCACTGGTCACTACCTAAAAATACGTCTGAAACTTAGCCACCACCACCACTTAGCCACCACTGACTTATGATGATGATAATAATCCACAAAACCCACAACTTGAGCCCTTTTTAGCAAAGTGCCACTAGTACCTCTAAACTGAGCAACAAACAACAACAACAAGCGATGTGTGTTGCCTGCCTGTTTGCCTGTCACTGTCAATGGCAGGCGTGTTTGATTCAGCCGTTGTCAACAGTTGAGCGCATTAGCACGATCAGTGCCGCCTTTTCACCCCTTGACCTTTAGCACCCGTCATCGTCATCATCATCGTCATTGTGAGGTACACTGGTCAAACTTTGGTGCGAGCTGTGCAAACTCAGCTATGCTAAGAAGAGTCCGGAAGCAAAAAAACTGTGTGTGTGTGTGCGCGCGCTTCCTGATTGTTGCCGGTAAAGTTCACCGGTGTTTAGTGTGCAGATTTGCCATTGTCAGCATCACCAAGTAAAAAACAACTGGAAAAAGGGGTGATTAAATCCTCTAATTTATCGACTGTGAAAAATTAGCCTATGAAAAAAGCTCTACTGGTTTGAATTATTTTGTGTAAACTGCCTAAAATTTTTTTTGAACAACTGGTCAGTGGTCCACAGCCTGGGATACCCAGCAGTCTGCAAATTAAATCCCAAACCGGGGACCACTTGGAAAAATCAGTTCCTGGTGGTGTTGGTGGTGGTGGCCCCGTCGATGTTGTTGTCCTTTCACGGTCGGCCAATGAATTAGTGCCTAATGTGCTCATGTGTTTGGGCAGTGAGTGTGTGTGTGTGTGTGTGTCGATACGGTGCATTACTTGGCAAACTGCAACACACACACACACACACAGCTGACACACCGGTGAACCACAGACACACAGACACACAGTTGGCGATTAGCGCACAGTGGGTAC
>NW_016231741.1:0-1220 GCF_001687245.7 Rhagoletis zephyria | reverse complement strand
GGGTTTAGTATTAAAGAAAAGCTAATGAAATATGTAAAATGTAGTGAAATAATTTAGTGTATAAAACGCCGACGTTGTTCATGAAGAAGAGTGGAAGAGAAAAAACAGAAAATTTCAGTCATTCTGTGTGTTGGCCAAAAGAAAAATCTCAAAAAGAACGGTGGCGGCGTCGTCGACTTTGACAGCAGCAGACTTTATACGAACCAGCGGCGACGTCGGCGACACCCAAAAAAAAAAAAAACAGTGTGCGGCACAAGTGATTTCTATTGAGGCCAACACTACAAAATCGAATCGCTAAAATAAAATATAAAATCAATCGATAGATGTAAACCGAAACAAAATAACAAATATGTACACTAGTTGTGAATCATAAACGAAGTTCATTGATTAAAGTGAAATTAATGTTAAGTTATTTATTTTTATATTTCATATGCAAGTATATATGTATGTATACACATACATATATATGTATTGTTAAAAGACTTATCGCTGTGGAATTTTTATACAGTGGCTCCAAATTTCATGTGTTTTTTTCATAAAGGCAATAACACAAATTCGTTAAAGTTTGGGGTAAAATTGCACTTTAGCCAAATTAGGCCAAAATTGACGAAAAAATTAGAGAAGGGTTTCAATCGACGTGTTTTAGCGCAAATAATAATAATCGGAGACTGGAAATCAACATTTTTATTTCGTTAAAGAGTACAGTGGCTTCAAATTTTCATGTGTTTCTTTTCATAAAGGCAATAACACAAATTCGCTGAGTTTTGGCAAACTGTGCAGTTTCACGCTGATTTATCGTATATATATGTACATATTTATGTGTTAATAAAGATTATTGAAACACACTTAAAAGTTTTTTGAGGCAGGTAGATTTTTGACATCTCGCCGACCGTCGGTTAGTTTATGTACATAAATCCACGATTGTAAAAGTAATATTCCTGGCCACAAATACGCACATACATACATATCGCCGTTTAAAGTACAAAACCGCGTATCGTTGTTCTGCAAACCGCGTAACTGACATTTTTGCCAAAAATTTATTTATTTGCTTATTTCAGTCAATTGATCAATAAATTCTTACTGACTATAATTTAGAAGTAGATACTTAAAAGCAGAGCTGGGTAATTTTTGATCACAATTGCACTTTAATTCCGATTGCTCAATTCTAATTCTTAAATTACCTATATGATTACGATTACTTTAATTGTAATCATAAAAGT
>NW_016231739.1:0-1220 GCF_001687245.7 Rhagoletis zephyria | reverse complement strand
GTAGTAGACGTCGCAAGGCCCCAGACATTTTTTGCCTTGCCCAGTCCAATGCATTTCTTGGATGGCGGTGATGTCGGCTTTTGTCCTTATGAGGACATCAACCAGCCGGGCAGAGGCATCTCCAGGTGCATGCCCTCAAATCGTAGTCCTTTAAACGTTTGCCGTGGTCGTCATCATAAGGGGGGTCTCATCCGAGGCTTTGCCTTGCTTCTTCACTGGAAGTGGTTTTTACGTGGCGGGTCCCAAGCCCAGCGCACAACCCATTGCTGGGACGGGGGTGGTTTCGCAACCAAATACACGTTTATATAGCGAGCCGCTTGCTCCAAGCAGACACCCGCTTGCAGCCGCACCTACTGGTGAACAGACGCTGCAGACTTCAGTGAGCGCTTAAACCGAATAAGTCAGAGTGGCCCCACCGAAGCTCCCTCTTTTTTTGCCGTGACCCAAGGCTCCACTCGCATTGGTTACAGCATCTCGCACATGGGTTGCTCACGTTGCCCAGAGCGCGCGAACGAGGACGCAAGAGTCGGGATTGAGTATAACCATGCAACTGTAACTGCATGCCCAGCGCAACGACTATACCCCATTGCACTCCCATGGATCTAGCCCTTAAAAATATGTACTACAGATTATAAAACTCACCAATCGTCCCAAGTGAGAGTGCCTGTGAGAAATCTGTAGATCTCATGCAACATGTGATCTTTGCAATCTGATCATTCTAATCGCTTCGTTTTCAATATTCGTGTTTCCCTTGGTTTAGGAAAACGATCGTCACCTCCGTTTATTCTTCGTAGCTTAAAAACTGAAGCATTTTTTCCTTTTTGATTGATACAAATTGTGCTTTCAAGTAAGCAATGTTGGTATTCCAGTTTTTATTTAAGTTTGTAAATACTGGCATACATATGTGTACATATAAATAAATTCCTTCATACCTGTAACCGACGAAATGTTCTGTCAAACGCGCAGGTGCTACTCAACTTGACAGCCACAGAATAGCCACAAAAGCTGTTTCGCATTCAGGACTTAACCACAGCGCAGAAGGGTACACAGTGGTGCGTTCGTGCATTGAATGAACTCGATTTGTAGCGTTTGAAAGGAATCGAAGGGTATTGAAATGCTACGCCGTACAATTCAATGACGCCAGTGGGGCATGTGGAGGTGAGTAAGTTGGGGAAGTGAAGGCAATCTATTGAAATGAATTGAATTAAATCCAAAGAAGA